>NC_051233.1:7109844-7327344 GCF_015220715.1 Pygocentrus nattereri | reverse complement strand
TATATATATATATATATATATATATATATATATACATCCATCCATTTTCTAAGCCGCGTCTCCATCAGGGTCGCGGGGGGGTGCTGGAACTTACCTCAACGGTCATTGGGCGGAAGGCAGGATACACCCTGGACAGGTCGCCAGTCCATCGCAGGGCAGACAGACAGACACAGACAGTCACTCACACCCAGGGACAATTTAGCATGTCCAATTGGCCTGACTGCATGTCTTTGGCCTGTGGGAGGAAACTGGAGAACCCGGAGGAAACCCACCAACAAGCATCCCTCCACTCCTCCTCTAAACATTAACTCAGATCATCGTCTTTCTCCACCCTTTCCATTTCTTAATCAACAAACCTTGTTAGGCTAGAGTGGGAAAACATGATTGATTTAACCAACCCCCCCCCCCCCCCCCCCCCCACCTCCCCGGCCCTTTACCCCTTCCTCTCCTTTATTTCCCCCTAGCAGCTGCAAATATGGAAATAACAAGGCAAAAACATAAATGCAAATTAGCCGGCAGTAGCTTTAGGTGAACCGCAGCTTGTGTGTGCAAAGACGACTGGCTTTGCTGGCGGAATGCTAAGCAGCCTTCAGCCTTGGAAGAAACAAGCCTGCTTCTATTCAATTTCAATGGCTGTAATTAGAATGAATGAGAGGCTAGTGTTGTGGCGCTTAGGGGGGTGGTGGTGGTGGGGGGGTGCAAGTGCGTGTCGGAAGGAGGGAAGGGAGGACAGATAGACGCATGGACGGAGAGATAAAGTTGCATTTGAGGCCTTCCGAAAACCAGTTTCCTGGCTCGGTTTCAACCCTGTAGTCCAAGTGGCTGCCATAATGAATTAGTACATTATAATGAGCGCGGCCATCGAAATAGTGTCTGTGGTTCTTTTTTTTTTTTTTTGATGAACTTTCCATGGATAGAGTGCATTTGCACCTCAAGCACTCTGTGATTGAGTTGCAGCTGTTCCTCCACTCGCTCTGTGCTGGTTTAAGGCATTGTTTGGGAATTCATGTTAGGACTAAACTCGATTAGACCATGTCATCCAATCCGGCTGCATTACGCGCCACTTATCTGGAATAGGCCCAACACACAACATGCAAATGCCCTGTCAGTTAAACTAGAAGGAAGAAAAAAAACAACAGCTGTGAACTCACTGTGCTGGTAACTAGTGCAGAGTTAAACTATTTACTTAATTAGCACTGAAATGTGACACAGGTCATTCTTAATAACCCCCTCTCTACAGTGCAGAGGTATTACTCAATCATTTTCCTTAATCTTAACAATTATTCTGTAGGCACTGTGGATTATTCACTATCAACTGTGAATTAAGTTCAGTGAATTTTTTAAGACGTACTATGAATTGTTCGGTAATACTCTACCAGGTACAATTATTTAGTGACCACTATGTATTGCTCTACTATGAATTATTCAATAACTACTATATATTATTTACAACTATTGTATCTACTACATATTACTCAGTGACTACTATGAATTATTCAGTATGTTCTATGATACATTCAGTATCTACAATGAATTATTCAGTAGCTACTATGAATTTTTCAGTATCTACTATGAATCATTTAGTAACTACTATATAATATTAGCAACTACTATATAGTTGAGTACTATATATTACTCAGTAACTGCTATGAATTATACAGTATGTTCTGTGATACATTCAGTATCTACTGTGAATTTTTCAGTATCTACTGTGAATTATTCAATATCTACAATGAATCATTCTGTCTCTACAATGAATTATTCAATATCTACTATGAATTATTCAGTAGCTACAATGGATTATTCAGTATTTACTATGAATTATTCAGTGTCTACAGTGACTTATTCAATATCAACTATGAATTATTCAGTAGGTACAATGAGTTATTCAGTATTTACTATGAATTATACAGTGTCTACAATTATTCAGTATCTACTATGAACTGGGGGCAGTCGTGGGCTGGAGGTTAGGGAACCAGCCCTGTGACCGGAAAGTTGCCAGTTCGATCCCCTTGGCTGACTGTCCATGACTGAAGTACCCTTGAGCAAGGCACCTAACCCCTAATTGCTCCCCA
Organism: Pygocentrus nattereri; assembly: GCF_015220715.1. NCBI lineage: Eukaryota > Metazoa > Chordata > Actinopteri > Characiformes > Serrasalmidae > Pygocentrus > Pygocentrus nattereri. The sequence goes on along the minus strand of NC_051233.1, from coordinate 7,325,269 downwards.
GGTGCCGTGGATAGGGCTGCCTACTGCTCTGGGCAAGCATGCTCAGTCCCGCCCCTGGTGTGTGTGTTCACTAGTGTGGATGTATGTGGGTGTTCCACTGCACGGATGGGTTAAATGCAGAGGTCTAATTTCACAGTGTGCAAACACAGAGACAAATGGTTCTAAATTCTATTCTGTTATTCAGTAGCTACAATGAATTATTCAGTATTTACTATTTAATAATTAATTATTTGGTATGTACTGTGATATATTCAGTAACCACTATGAATTATTTAGTATGTTCTGTGAGATATTTAGTAACCACTAGGAATTTTTCAGTATGACTTGCGGTGTATTTAGTAACTATTATGAATAATTCAGTAACTACTATGAATTAATTAGTAACCACTATGAATTAATCAGTATGTTCTGTACTATAAATTATTCTGTACATACTGTGATATTCAGTAACCATGATGAATTATCCAGTATGTACTATGAGTTGTTCAGAATCAACTGTGAATTGTTAGGTAACTACTATGAATAATTATTCATTAACTATAATTAATTATTAACTAGCTACTACAAATTGTTCAATAGCACTATGTTTCAGGCAATACTACAATTTATTCAGTAACCAATATGAATCATTCATTATCTACTATGAATCACTCAGTAACCACCATGAATTCACATTTGCTGCTATTAATTTACAGTGATGGATGACGCAGCTTGAAAAGATCTTCATTAATGATGTGTCCCTGCATACAAAGCTCAGAACTGCAGAACTGAGCAGGCTGTGATCTTTTCTGTGGTTCTTTATACCTTTGAACTTTGAAGTGAGCAAAGAAAGCAGAGAGTTATTTTGGACATCTTCTCCTTCTGGGTCACGGGAGGTGCTGGAGCCTATCCCAGCGGCCATCAGGCGGAAGGCAGGATACACCTTGGACAGCTTGTATTTTGGACATGATGTAAGAACAATCAGTTAATTATTAATTGGAAAAGTCAGTTATACTTGAAAAAGTTAAAGGTAAAGGAGGAAAAGGGTGAGATGGACGGAGACAATCAGAGATGTCATTCAGAATGAAGCCTGAGGTCTCAGAGAGGACAAGTTCATCTAGAGAAACACTCCGCATGATTGTCAGAGTCATTGATGGCGCTCGAAAATAATCACATTAGGAATAAATGAAGTCATAGCTAATATATTACATAGAAAATATACAGAATATTAGGACATAATATCAATACACTGTTTTTTTTTTCTAACATACCTACCAAGCCTAAACAATATAAGCCAATCCTTTGAAGGCTGAACTCCTTTGAGACTCCCTTTGCTTTTTGGAATAGGTGATAACTAATGCCCCCTTGTGGTCTCAGAGGCATGTTTTCATCCCTGGGTAACTCAGCATTGGCCGCTGACGGTGCACAATGGCTCAAACTGTTTTGACTTGGATCGCACAAGTAGACCATTGTGTGCTTTTGCGAGTTGCATATAAGCTAAAGTTTAAGACTACAGCAACACAAAAAAAGCACTTGATGAAGTTGGATGCAATTAATTTTGTACTAAGTTAATTGGGAAAAGCCCCCCCCCCCTCTCCCAACAGTGTCTTGAGCATGGAGGCCATTTAAGTGTTTAAGAGACTCATTAGTTAAAATCCTCATTTATATCCGGCGGCAGTGCTCTAAAATAGCATGCAGTTATGATTATGCCACCACACATTATAAATTGAAGTGGGAGTACTTTGTTTTCAGCTTTATAATGGTATAAACTCGCCCATATTAATCAGGGAAAGGAGAACAGGCCCAAAGAGGGGGAGAGTTGGAGAGGAGGTAAAAGGCAGTGAAATATTGGCTTTATACGAGCCTCAACCGTGCCGTATCCTTAAGGAACATAATAACTAAGACACTGAAGAGTTTATTGGGTGCAGCTGTTCTTTGATAAGCTGACATTTCTTTCACAGTAATTCTCACATTTCGAGCTGGGAAGACACATCGACAGACAGACAGTTAATAGGGAAGTAACGATGCAGCATTTTCTTTTATATTGTTTAAGACGAGGCTTTCGGTTTGATACAAACGGGAACTGAACAATGCATTCAGTGACTGGAGAAAGTGTTAAGCAGCTTGAGGTTAGGATATTAGCTTGGGGCTGGTGTGCTAGTTTGTGTCTAATGTAACATATTAGTTTGCATTCAGCATTTTAGCTCAGGGCTAGGGAATTAGCTCATGGTCCACATGTTAGCTCAGGGCTTGTGCATTAGTTTGTGGTTCGTGTGTTAGCTTTAGCATTAGTTCAGGATTAATGTATTAGCTTTGGGTTTGGCATGAGTTCAGAATTAGAGTACTAGCCTGCTGCTTTGGCATTAGTTCTAGTTTAGTGTACTAATTCAGGGCTTGGGGCTTCAGGGTTATTTTAGGGTTAATGCACTAGCTTGGGGCTTTGGCATTAGTTCATGGTTAGTGTACTAGCGCAGGGCGTTGGTCTTAGTTTGTCTACTAGCTCAGTGTACTAGCTTGGGGCTTCTGCCTTAGTTTGAGGTTAGTGTGCTAGCTTGGGGCTTTGGCATTAGTTCAGGGTTAGTATACTAGCTCAGGGCCTTGGCATTGGTTTAGGTTTAGTGCGCTAGCTTGGGCTTTGGCATTAGTTCAGGGTTAGTGCACTAGTTTGAGGCTTTGGCATTAGTTCAGGGTTAGTGTACTAGCGCAGGGCGTTGGTCTTAGTTTGTCTACTAGCTCAGTGTACTAGCTTGGGGCTTCGGCCTTAGTTTGAGGTTAGTGTGCTAGCTTGGGGCTTTGGCATTAGTTCATGGTTAGTGTACTAGCGCAGGGCGTTGGTCTTAGTTTGTCTACTAGCTCAGTGTACTAGCTTGGGGCTTCTGCCTTAGTTTGAGGTTAGTGTGCTAGCTTGGGGCTTTGGCATTAGTTCAGGGTTAGTATTCTAGCTCAGGGCCTTGGCATTGGTTTAGGTTTAGTGCGCTAGCTTGGGCTTTGGCATTAGTTCAGGGTTAGTGCACTAGTTTGAGGCTTTGGCATTAGTTCAGGGTCAGTGCACTTGCTTGGGGCTTTGCCATTAGCTCAGGGTTAGTACACTTGCTTGGGGCTTTGCCATTAGCTCAGAGTTAGTGTACTTGCTTGGGGCTTTGGCATTAGTTCAGGGTTAGTACACTTGCTTGGGGCTTTGCCATTAGCTCAGTGTTAGTGTACTTGCTTGGGGCTTTGCCATTAGCTCAGGGTTAGTACACTTGCTTGGGGCTTTACCATTAGTTCAGGGTTAGTACACTTGCTTGGGGCTTTGCCATTAGCTCAGGGTTAGTACACTTGCTTGGGGGTTTGCCATTAGTTTAGGGTTAGTGCACTAATTTGAGGCTTTGCCATTAGTTCAGGGTTAGTGCACTAGTTTGAGGCTTTGGTATTAGTTCAGGGTTAGTGCACTAGTTTGAGGCTTTGGTATTAGTTCAGGGTTAGTGCACTAGTTTGAGGCTTTGGCATTAGTTCAGGGTTAGTGTACTACCTCAGGGCTTTGGCATTAGTTCAGGGTTAGTGTACTAGCTCAGGGCTTTGTCATTAATTTAGGTTTAGTGCACTTGTCTGGGGCAATGTCATTACTTCAGAGTTAGTGTACTACTTTGGTGTAGCTCTGGTGTTAGTTCTGGGTTAGTGGGGCTACAGTACTGATTTGTTGCTAGTGCTTTTGTTCCTTAGATCTATTTTGTTAGACTATTTTGGTGTATTAGCTCATAGGTGATGTGCTAGCTCAGGGCTATTGTGTTATTTTTCAGTTAATGTAGTATTAACTTGAGACTATCGTGACAGTTTGTGGTTAGTGTATTAACTCAGGACTACTGTGTTAGTTTGTGGACGTGTGGTTCCTGTCAACCCCCCTGTGAACAATTCTGGCTCAGTAAGTTTCTCTAGAATAGAGCGTTTCCTCTCAATGGCTTTGTTTACATCCTAAATCTTTAATTATACGTAAATTGTGAAAAATCAGCAGAATCATCCTTCAAACCTGAGATGACATTTCATTTGCACATTTTAAAGAGTCTCACTCAATGTGTACATTGTATAAAAATGCATTAACAACAATATGAGTTCACAAATATATGGTTAAATTGCAGTGAATACTTATCTAATAGCTCATTCGTGTAATATTATTTAATTAATCATTTGCACTCGATCATTAATGAGGTTTCAAGTGAAAATTACATACATGCATGCTCTGCATCTCATGAGGTTATGGGTGGAATTACTGTAACTGTATTAAAGTAGAGCAGTAGTAAGATTACTGCATAATGCCATTAGCCTTCTGTTAATGAAATAGCTTTTCTTTGGTCTGTCCATAGGGCACGTTCGCTGGCTGCTTTAGTTTTATCGATGTATTTGTATATACTGCTTATACAAATGTTCACGCATAAACACAGCGGGTCCTTTATTAAGACTATTAAGTTTACACAGAGATCTGTTTAGTCAGTCATGCCCCAGAGACCATTTTCAAGTGGTAGATTTGTGCCGGAGGGTTGAAGTATATGAGCAATTCAAGAAGAGAATATGAGTTTATTCATTTCGTAGCTACAGAGATTTCATTTCCATCTGCTTTAGGTTATAATCCTCTTATTATACACAAAAAAAACCAAAGTCAAGCTTTAGATTTATACTGTACGTACAATATTATGCAGAGGTTTGGGCACCCCTGGTCTAATGGGATGTTCTGTTCATAGATACATACCTAGATGTCGCGTTGTGTCCAGCCAGGCACGTCACCAGCGCTGTCAGGTTAGGGGGGGTCAACATCACTGCTGGATTGCATTCAGTTCCATTACAGAGCAGCAGTTTAAGAAAGATACTGTCCAGAATTATAATATTTCAAGATTATTGCTCTAAGAAAGAGTTAGGGTTATATAACGTAGAGAACTCAGCGATCCACACTCATATTTGTGTGATGTTTATGTGGTTGGTGATGCACAGAAAACCTGCTGATGTGATTGTTTTAAGCTTATTTCATTTAATAGAATATTCAGGGGATCTTAACTTGATGTGGTAGTCATTTATTTACTGGGATGCTTCATGCTTTGTAGCTGGGTACGTTAGCATTCTTTAATCCATGTAGATAGTCATAATAGATTAACGTTAGCACCTTCTTACACAAAGCTGAAGCTCTTATTTGCTAGCTTCTTGCTCGAATTATCCCATTCCACCTTAATGGTGCATCAGCCAGCATCTTGTTTGAATGTGCCGGTTACACCTTACATGATGTATCAGCCAGCTTCTTGCTCAGATTTTCCCATTCCACCTTAAATGATGCAGTTTCATGCACCGGCAAGTGACCGCTGCACCATTTAAGGTGGAACTGAGAAACTCGAACAAGACTTTAGCTTCGTCCTTCATACTGTGTTTCTGCAGGGTTATTTATTTATTTATTTTTAACGTATTAAGATTAGAAGTGAATCACACACAGATGGATTTGCAAATCTGTGTGAGATTCCATTTCTACCGGAGCCCTAAACTCGGTTTTTGCTCTATCCGTGTTAAACTGTTAATGCAAAAAGGTCAGTTTCCACAATTTTAGCTAATTTAAATTCTTTCATTCCCCAAGAATCTCACAAGAGTTGCCAGGGTTTAAAAGTCGTTTGTTCCTTATATAACTGCTGTGAGGATATCCACAAAAGTTTGTAAATATTTGTCAAATTCAAATATAATAATGATGTAATTAACTCTGTAATTAATATGTATTTATGTAGTGAAATTTGAATAGACAATGCTAATAACTCCAGATGTCTAAGAGTTAATCCAGTACATCTAGTGGTTCTGAAAAAATCCTCAGACACATCCTGGCTGTAATCCTCCTTAAGCACTTGACATGGGCACGGCCTTCACTCAAAGTCACCGACAAAAGGATGGGGTCACCGGTCCCCTGCGTTCAAACACCGCTGCGTCTTCCCTATTGACTTTGTGTCAGGCTGCCACTTGCCCTTTTGTTTTTCAGCGGACAGCCCACCATCACGCTCAGAGACAGAGACGAGAGGCTCTCTCTCTTAGAGGGAGGCATCACGAGAAAGGTCAGCATGAATAAGGGCCTTTTCTGACGCCGACTGCCTAAACACACACACAGGGAATATCAAAGTCACCTCCAGCCACCCACAAAGGTGAGGAAAAGTCAACTGTCCCTCTCTTACACCTCCCTTCACCTTCCTCTGCTCTGTGGTTGTAATGCTTGACTGCTCAAGGTGGAGAGACCTTCAGAAGTTGGAGAGATGTGTAAGTGCGCCACACTTTTATGGTCCAAAATTGTCGCTGTGGGCTTGTGACTGCAGGTGGACAGAAGTTCAAGAGTATCTGAAGATGAAGTAGTAAGCAAAGAGAAAGTCCACCTTTTTCTACATTTCTGTTTAATGCAACTGTAGATGTGATAAAGTCATTCAGAATGGTTTAGCATGGAGTGGACTTCTTTACAGTGGTGGTGATAGGAACCAGGGGTTGCCATGACTACAACACAAATATTCCCATTTTATTTACTGTAAAAAACCACCAGTGAACCTACACGTGTCTTCTGAGTTTTATATGGCATGTGGACGGTGGTAAAATAGTGGGAAACCTGAACAAATACTGAAAGTAAGATTCTTCTTTGATAGTAGAATTTCAGAGATATTGGCAGGTGTTTTAAATTCATATGTTGTGGAAGCAGAGAAGTGTGCCGCTGATCCGATGACCATATGGTATAACTGGTCCAAGTTTACTGGGTGGTTTCTTGCATGTTCCTTGCTCCTTTTCTTTGGGGACCATTTTGTCTCACTTTCCCAGGGATCATTCTCAAAACTATCAAAATACTGATGTCTCAGCCATCAGGCAGCATATTCATAACCATTTAAAGTAATAAATGAAAAACTCCTTTCATGTAAAAAGTAACTAAAACTCTTCAGACATCTGGTTCCTAATACCACCACTATGAACAATTCTGACTCAGGGTTACGCATCGCTTTGACCCTTCTCTTGCTCATTTTACAGCACCAGAAAGTGCCAATCACAGTTTTTCCTCACCTAAGTACTGATGTGTCTGATCATTGCTACCTGTCTAGTTAGTATATAAGCCTGGGCTTTTAGCATAGTTTTAGTGAGGAATTGCGTCTTTGAATAGAGCCACTGAGCATTATTTCATGTTCATGTGCCAAACTTGTTTCCAGTATTTTTTTAACTCTGTAAAAGTCTTTTGTCTTTGCCTTTTTGGATTGTCTGCTTGGGTTATCGCTCATATTTTTTTCCAGTTTTGACCTTGGCCTGTTTTTTGACTACACCTCTCTTGGACCCCAGTAAAGTCTTTTTTTTTTTAACATCACATGTCTGGTCAGTGTAACGACTAAGAGCGAGGAGGCAGACGCAAATGCTGAGATAAGCGAGTTTTACTTTGGGCAAATCCAGGGTCATAGTCGGAACAGTCCAAGGTCAGATGGCCAACACGGATAGAACGATAGGCAGACATAACTCAAAGAACATATAACAGAGGCTATCAGAGAAACACTACAAACAGTGTATACATACATACATACATACAAACAATCAGCACATCAAAACAAGCATACAAACAATGACCAACACAGACAAGGGCAAACACAGGGCTTATATGGGATCACAAGGGATCACAAGACACAGGCGGAAACAATCAGTGGCGGAGTCACAAAACAAGGGGGCAGGACGGTGAAAATCAAAACAAAGAAACATGTGGATGACCGGGAAGAAAACAAGGCACATGGGGGAGTGGGAGGAACCAATCGTGACAATAAGACTGGTTGCTTTACACTCGGGAAGTTTTTCCATAACAAAGCATGTTACACCAAACCACTCTGAAGGACATGCTTTATATCTTAACTTTAATTATGAATACATTTTGAACAACTGGTGGAATTCCTCTTTAACCACCAGCCATCACATAGGTTTGGTTTTAGAAGAAAATTTCTAACATCATCAACAAAAAGATTCTATTTCTAACATCTAGTACACAACAGGTCACAACTGTGGACCTTCATTATTTAGCAACCTTTCCTGTAACCTCTTAATTCAGTTGACATACTCACTGAAAACAACACACATGGCTGTCAGATCTAAATTTGTTTTCTGCCAGTAGGAAGAAATAACCATGGAGGGAATGCTTCGCTTTTTCATTGATACTTATTTTTGCAGTAATTGATGGGCTGTAGGGCTGAGTTGGTAGTTGATCTGTTCATAGACTGATCTATCGCTCAGTTATTGAAGGTTTCATTTCGAAGAAGCCCACATCAAAGACCTTGCAGCAGCAGTGTGTTTTTTTCTGAATGGCACTGCAACATAAATAAAATCGATTTCTTAGGTACCGATCTGCTGTTACAGTGAAAAAATGCTGTGGTCTTGTGGTAATTTTAACTTCTTACACAAGCTTATTGCTTTTCTCATATTACACATTTCATAAAAAACAAACGAAAAAAAAAAACAAATCAAAAAAGACTGGAGGACGCCTCCAAGTATCCTAAAAACATGAGCATTCATGTTCAGTCTCCGACACTATTATTGCAGCATTGAAAATAGATTATTCATGCCTAGAGGTCAGTGAGTTTTCTGAAAATGATTGTTTGGGTCTATGTACAAGTAGAAAACAAGCAAAGAAGCTGCTTGAAGCATGCTTGTGGTCCCACTCCAAAGATTTTACCCTTTTCCTAACACAGACCTAACACATTACTGTTGAGGGCTGGAGCTTGAAATATTGGTCGAAAAACGATCAAGACCTGACATCATCCTTGTAATGTTTATCAGGCTTGAACTTTTCAGTATCTCATTGTCCGTCGTCTGGTTTTAACAGATTTTGACCTCTGGTTTAGTTTTACTCGCCTCTTTATGCCTTCTCTCTGCATTCGTTAGCATGAACAATGTATTTTTCTGACATGCTGGAGTCAAAGGTCCAATGACCCAGCAGGAAAATGTGTTATCTAAAGGTTATCCAAGCCCAATTCATCGATATGGTGTTTAATTGCTGGTTAATTTTTGTTCAGTTGGAATTTATTTTTTTCAATGACTGATAATTAGGCCATTAATTTCTTTTATTTTCTTTACTGTTAATTGATAATAATGATGAAAGCTCTCATTGTTGCTACAAGATAGCCAAACAGATTGGAAATCTTTCTTCAGTCTCTTTGTCATGATTGGCCCCTCCCAGTCCTGTAAATGTGTTAGTGTTTTGGTTTAGCCCATGTGTGTTTTTGTTTAGATTTTTCTAGTCCAGCCCCCTTGTTTCAAGTCTCCGCCCATTGTTGTTTTCACCTGTCCCTCGTTACCCTTTGTTATTTAAGCCCTGTGTTTGCCCTTAGTGTTTGCTGGCCTTTGTTTGTTGTATCGGTCTATGTTTGGTTGCTTTGTGTGAATCTGTGTTGTTGGTTGTTTCTGGTTTATATCATGTCTGACCTACAATCTATCCGTATTGGCTCAATGACCCTGGACCGTGATGACCCTGATTTTGGATTTGCCCTCAATAAAAGTCGCTTACCTCCACACATGCATCCACTACTTCGCTCCTCGTTACACTCTTGTGGTGACGGTTTGTTCAAAAATAAATTTATTAGACTACAGTCAGGTTTATACAAACTTTTTTTGGGCTAAATTCAGACTCACATAGAATTTTGTAGGGCCAAATTTGGGCCTCATTTTTTGGGCTAAAATTAGGTTTCAACAGAAATTCCATTGAAACATTTGAGTGCAGACAGAATAAATAATTTTTTGAGGTGAAATTTGTGTTCAGAGAGAATTTTGTTATACTAAATTTGGGCTCAGAAAGAATTCTGTTGCATGAAATTTGGGTTCTGATAGAATATTGTTGTGGGAAATTTGGATTGAAATAAAAATATTTGTGCTAAATTTAGGTTCCAACAGAATTGTGAGCAAAATTTCAGATTCAGATCATATTTTTTTGTGTTGGGCTATATTTGGGCTGAGAAAAAATATTATCGGGCAAAGTTCAGGTTCAAAAATTACCAGTAATTTTGCTACCTTAAATTTAGCTTCAGATAGAATTTTGATTGGACTAAATTTGGACTCAGAAAGATTTTTTTTTTGGATTCAGGATAAGACTTTGGTGGGAGGAACTTGGGTTCACACAGAATTTCCTCATGCTAAATTTTGGTTCAATCTGAATTTTGACTGGGCTTAATTTGGGTTCAGACAGAATTTTATTTTGCTAAATTCAAGTCCAGACTGAATGTTTTGGGCTATTTTTGGGTCAGACAGAATTTTGTTGGACTGAATTTAGGTTCACACAGAATTTTGTTAAGCTATAATTAGCTTTAGACAGAATTTTGTTGACTTTCATTTGGTCTGGCACAGAATTTTGTCAGTCTATGGGATTTGGTTTTTAATCTTTGTGCTGTGAGTCAGGTTCTTGGAATATGTTGGGGTTTGAATCAAAATTTAGGGTCTGATTAAAGTTCTTTTGACAAAATTCACTGACCTCTATGGAAAAAATACAATGTCCCATTCACCCTTCAATACAATTAGCTCTACTTCAGGCAGCTTTCAGGCTGGAAACCCATGAGTTTATGTGTTTTGATGCTGAAAGTGTTGGCTAAGCACCTCAAAACCCGACAGTTTACAGTTGCTCAGCTCCCTCAGGATTGGCCGGACAGTCCATTAGATGTGAAGTAGAATCATGTTTTCCACAAGGCTGGGCCCAAACATCCATCTTGTCACACTTTAACAATGCACTTTGCACAGAGTCTCTGACGCCGCCTGATTCTCCATTGCTGCAGATGAGAGGTGATCGCTGGTGTGTCAAAACAGAGCACATTCACCATCTTTTAAGGACAAGAGCGACTTCTGTTCAGCTTTCTCACCCTGTAAAGGATGCGGGAGGGTGAATGAGTGGGTGGGTGGGTGGGTGGGAGTGGTGGGGGTGCAGAAAGCATGGTGTGATTCCTGTATTGTCAGTGTGAAACTTCATTTGGTGTAGGCTTGATAAAGTGTAGCTGCTGCTGGAGCCATTGCAAGGGCAAAGCTGCGAAGAGCTTCACAGATGAAGCTGAGTGATAATTGCCATACTGCACTTTTTTCGCTCGACTGACTGAACGGCCTAAGACGTGACCTATTTTTAGCACCTTGTGTGCATCCTCCATTCTGCATTGCTGTGTGGGGCTCCGAGGTTAGGAATTGTTATGCATGCTGATGTACAGTGCCTCAAAATGGTTCTGACAGAAGTGATCATGTTTCTTGTTAGCAATAACTGTACCGAAACAAATGCCAAAGAACTGTTTGATTGGTTTAACATCATTTTGTGTAGTAATTAGTTTGAACAACTATATCTTGGATAGAGGTTTAATTTTTTCTATTACATGTCATTTTCATATTTCTATTCATGATCAAATGTGGAATTTCTGTCATTTTGTTATAATGAGTAGTCTCATTTGACCAAAAGACTGAATTTAATGTACTAAATCAAACAATAAACTAATAATAACTTTATTAGTTGGACAGTATTAGTGACAGTTTCTGTTTTCTTGTGATTTCAGCACTCATCAGGACTCTAACCTTTTCAGTGAATTAAACACCTTTGGGCAATTGCAGTTGAGTTTCAATTGCTTAAAATTTGGATTCAGACAGAATTTTGTTGGGCCGAATTCAGGTACACACAGAACTTTGCTACAGCTGGGTTTTGTTTCTATTCTTGGTGCTGTCAGTCAGGTTCTTGGGATATGTCTGAAAAGTTCAGACTAAAATTTTGTTGGGCAAAATTCAGGATCAGGTAAAATTTTTGGGGGTGAAAATTCAGGTTCAGACAATTTTTTTTGCGGGCACAATTTGGGTTCAGACAGATTTTTCTGGGTAAAATTTGGACTAAACAATTTTTGTCATCCTACATTTAGGCTCAGACAGAATTTTCTTATACTATTTCTTATACTTATACAAGTTCAGCTAGATCTCTGATGGGCTATATTTGGGCTCAGAAAGAATTTTCTTAATTGAAATTCAGGTGAAATCTGACCTGACCTCAAAAATACAGACCAGGAAAACTTATATCAGAGAAAATTAGCATCAAAATACTTTTAAAATGTCAAGGAAGACACTTTCATGAACACGAGGCTCAGTGAAACCCAAAGCATACTATCCAATGCACCAAAAAATGGCTGTTGTATTTTGCCAAAATTCTCTGTCTTTGTGAACTGGGTGGTCTTATTCCTGGTTAGTGCTTATATATGCAATATCCCCACCAATCACAAGGCTGATGGGGGTTGCTTTGCCTACATGGCTTTAACAAAACTGTGTTGACCCACAGTCTCTGTATTTGTATTGGAGAAACATACCAAGGGTAAGCTAACCACCAAGTGAAAGCTAACCTAGCAAACAAGCTAGCTCATCTGCTTGTCATCCACCTGTCTGTTTTTCAGCCATATCTCCATTCATTTGTTGAATTATTAGCATAAACTGTCTAAACTGTTTTGCATGGGTGAATATCTGGTGTTCAATCAAAGCAGTAATAACAATAAGGTCTATGAGAAAACCGCTTAGGCTGGAGAGAGAGCAGTCAACAGCACTGTTGTTGGAAACATGAGTGTTTTGTTCTTTCAGCTTGAATAAAAAAGGTCACAAATTCTTGATATAAGGTTTTAATTTTAAGCTTCTAAAAAAACTTAAGCTTTCAACAATTTTTTTTTTCACATTTCAAAGGCACAAAATGCAGTAGATTTGAACATTTATTGGTTGATTAATTAATATCTATGAATGACAATATTTTTAAGATACATTTCAACTTGAGAATGTACCAGAAATGGACATTTTAGAAAGTGTTTTTGCAAAAAATAAGCTACCTCTTTACTTTGGGGTACTGTTATTAAGGCTATATGATACCTACGTAAGCTTATCATAACAACTAACATAAGTCACATTAACATTTGTAAATGCTTATTCCAGTTAAGAGTCATCTGTCATAAAGGTCACTTAAGCTGACTTTGATCACTGAAACTGGTAAATATAAACTTTATGGTGATGATGTCTGCTGAAATAAGCTTTTATAAACATTTATGCAGGTATATGTCAGTTGTCGTGAAAACCTTAGGTAGGTGTCATATAACCTTAGGAACAGCACCCTACAGTAAATTTTTACCAAAAGTAATAATAATTAACTGACTAACTAACTAACTAATTAATTGACTTAATAAATAAATAAGATTCCACAATAAAAGCATCTTAGTCACTGCTAACAACCAAGTGAAAGCTAGCCTAGTAAAAATAACTGACCAATCAAGCAAACTCAAATGTCCTTGTCCCCGTGTTTGTTCATTTAACATCCATCCTAACTGGCCACACCAGCATTTTCTGGATGTAGAAAAGTCAGCTCCACTTACTGTATAGCTGCACTCTGTAGTTCTACAGTTTCAGACTGTAGTCCATCTGTTTCTCTGATACTCTGTTACCCTGTTCTTCAGTGGTCAGGACCCCCATGGACCCTCACTGAGCAGGTTCTATTTGGGTGGTGGATCATTCTCAGCACTGCAGTAACACTGACATGGTGGTGGTGTGTTAGTGTGTGTTGTGCTGGTCTGAGTGGATCAGACACAGCAGTGCTGCTGGAGTTTTTAAACACTCTGTCCACTCACTGTCCACTCTATTAGACATTTCTACATTGTCAGTCCACCTTGTCAGAGACAATAGCTCATCTGCTGTTGCACAGTTTGCATTGGTCATACTCTAGTCCTTCATCAGTGGTCACAGGACGCTGCCTATAGGAAGCTGTTGGCTGAATATTTTTGGTTGGTGGACTATTCTCAGTCCAGCAGTGACACTCTTTAAAACTCCAGCAGCACTGCTGTGTCTGATCCACTCAGACCAGCACAACACACATTAACACACCACCACCATGTCAGTGTTACTGCAGTGCTGAGAATGACCCACCACCCAAATAGTACCTGCTCTCTGAGGGTCCATGGAGGTCCTGACCACTGAAGAACAGGGTAACAGAGTATCAGAGAAACAGATGGACTACAGTCTGTAACTGCAGAACTACAAAGTGCAGCTATACAGTAAGTGGAGCTGTTAAAATGGACAGTGACTGTAGAAACGAGGAGGTGGTCAGAATGTTATGCCTGATTGCTGTGTATTGTGCCTTCCTCAAAGAACAGTCTGAGCTGCACCACTCCTTATAACTTAAGTGTGACTAGGCGGAGCTAAACTTCTGTAGGCTGAATAGGCAAATATGTGTAAATGCATTGGTTTTTGAGGACTCAAAAGTGAACAATATGCATTGAAACTTTAATAAAATATATATATTAGATTAACCTCTTTATTAAAAAATAGGAACAATTGTTTTTCAATTATATGGACACTTTCAGAAAAGCTTAATTGCATTTCTATTGTTTTTTTTTTCAAGCTTTGCTGGAAAATACAGTTTAATTATCATACAAGCATTTTAAAGATTTTGCACTATGTTTTCTGGACTTTTTATTTAGTGATAAATTGAAATTACAGCAGTGGACAAGTTGTCCCCAAAGCTTTGACAGGCAGGGTAAATCCCCTCTCTGTTACCAGCAGGCAGAAATAAAGCCACTAACCAGCCATCTATCAGAGAATCATTACTCCAAGTCCAGACCTTATTGTGCCCAGGCTGGCCGCTGGCTTTCTGAGAGCCATTTTCAGGGCTTGGTTCTGCAGGAACTGGATCCGCTCATTAAGCTGTGGTCAATTGTTTTCAGCGGTATCAGCACAGGCAATGCTTTAGTCCTCCGCATTGTGTGTGTGTGTGTGTGTTTTTAATTAGTCTTGTCATATTATGCCAAGAGTTTGTGCAGAGCCTCTTCCCAGGGACCTAAAAAAAACAAAAAACAAGCCTTTCCTAGAGGGCACGGTTTATTTGTCACAGATTGGACTCCACTGGGGTGCTGAGGCCAGACGGAGCACCTGATTGTCCTGCTGTCTCACCAGGCAGGAGGTAACAACATCGGATTAAAGGAATAGTTTGGAGAAAAATCAAACTTCCAAACTTTTCCCCCTTCATCACAAATGATAGCAGATCAGCTATGCTATGTTTGGTGTCTGATCAGTTAGTTGCTTAAGGTAATGTAACTGACAATGATGAAAGCTATAAGAATAAGTGAAGAACATGATAGCAGCATGTCTAGATCATCACACACTTGCCTCACCAAGAGAAAGCTAACAACTAAGCGAAAGCTAATCAAGCAAGCATAACCGAGCTCTCATGCTAGCTCAAAGGTTGGCAACCCAAATACTAAGAAGAGCCATTTTGTCCAGTTTCATCAAAAATCTAACCACCTTGGGAGCCACAAGATTTTATGTCTATTTTATTAAAGTAATATTTTACCATCTTGGCTGTAAATATGTTTCAGTATGTGCTAATGTGCTAGT
This sequence comes from Pygocentrus nattereri, assembly GCF_015220715.1. Taxonomy (NCBI): domain Eukaryota; kingdom Metazoa; phylum Chordata; class Actinopteri; order Characiformes; family Serrasalmidae; genus Pygocentrus; species Pygocentrus nattereri. Next base: position 7,309,930 of record NC_051233.1, on the reverse strand, counting down.
ACAGACAAAATAATGTGAATGAAAACGTGAACTTAGCTTCTCTGCTTTAAGCTTTAGCTCAGCTATAATCACTTTTCTCACATCTCTGACAGGATACTTTCCCATAAACTTTGAACAGTTTCTTGTAAAATGTCTTTCAACATTTGACGTTTGCTTCTCATTCACCAGCTTCTTGTCAGAATTCTCCTGTTCCACCTTAAGTGGTGCCTAAGTTGCTTCGTAGCAGCCAACTGTTGCACCATTTAAGGCGATCTATGAGAATTTCAGCTTCATGACTTTTTAGTGTTTGACAGTTGCTTATTGCAGATTAAACGTATCAGGAAACCAGCTGGAGTGATTTCAAATGCAAAGAAGTCCAGTCGTCTCCAATGCCTTTTCATTAGCTTTTCATTAGGTAGTTGAGGTTGTTGGTGCCCAGCAGTCTGTGTGTCGATTTTCAGGGTTAAAGGGTGAACTAGCAGTTATACATTATCTCCAGCATTGAAGCCCATTTATTGTTAAAACTGTTGAACGATCAGTAGAGCTTTATTTTACTGCAAAGGAGCAGTGCATGTTGCCAACCCCTGTGCTAGCTAATCTGTCTACCTTTCGTCCACTTGTTCATTTGCCTGTTCGTCTGTCCGTTCATCTATCTGGCCACTGCATCTTTTAGACACAGCAGGTCTACAATACCACCTGTATACTGTATGTATGCAGATTTGCTTGTTTGGTGTCTGACACTGTGTCTTACATGTTATTAAGTGTCATTCCAGCTCTTACTTGCAAACTGTGAATATGAATTTGAGCAACATGACTGCACAAATGTACAGTGGCTACATCTGTTACTTGCACCATGCACTTTCTGAACAGCTGCTCTACATACTTGCACATGTGCACATGTAACTTTAATTTTTCTTTCAACTTTGCACATAAAACTACTTTTTTACTTCATTAATATTGTTTTTAGTGTTATTCCTATTTTTTCTATATTTAGTGAATGGAGGAACAGCAAACTAAGAAATACATTGTACAGTGTAACTGCCTGTGATAATAAATATGATAATAAAACTCGTGAATTTTGAATCAGTGAAATATCACTGTCGATATGTACTTTTTATCTGGAATCACAATTGGATCTTAAAATCATTGTTGATGAAATTGCTGTAAATTTACAGGGGATTTACAACAATAATTGTAAAATACAGTGATCCCTCGTTTTTCGCGTAGAGGAAAGATATTTTTTAATGTATTTAATGAGTATTTGGACTTTTAAAACCCTCCCTGTACTGTTAACAACCCACCCTTTGCATTAAACAGTCATTCTATAATGTTTTTCAGATGGAACTACATGTGATATCCTACCAGTTTCTTTAATAGAGTAATTCCTAATCTTCTCAGCAATCGTCATCATTTTTTGTTTGCGTTTAGTCTCAGTACCAGCCTTGGATGAAGAAGCACGCTTGGAAGCCATTGCAGAGGGTCAGAATCGCAAAGAAACGCAAAAAACACACAAAGATCAACTGAATACGACTGTGCTGTAAGCAATCTTCCGATGAAGTGGTGGCGAGAGACTCAGAGAGAGAGAGAGATGACAAGGAGTTGCTGGGTATGTGAGCATCTTTCAAAATACCAATCACAGGCCAGAATACAAAATGGGAGTCTGTGATTCGTCATCTCTGACTTTCGCACCAATAAGTCCCCTTGAAAAAACCTGCGAAGTAGTGAATCCGCGAAAGATGAACCGCGAAGTAGCGAGGGATTACTGTACTGTTAAATAACCATACCTCGCATGTAAATTCACAGTAGTGCGGTCGGTTCACCAATAACAGTGGATAACTGTTCATTTATCAGCATAATACAATATTTTCTGTCAAGCTGTGGAAACACACGCCGTCATCCCTTTACAAGTCTGGTCACTATACGTCAACGTCAAACTGGTTAATGTAGGCACAGTTTCTGTTTCATGTTAACACTTTTTTATTGAACTGCTCAAACTGCTCATACTCATTTTAAGTGAAAAAAGTGTTTTTTAATGAAATTGGTGTGATGGGGTGAGTCGTATCATTTGGCTCAGCTGTAAGAAAACTCTTTCAGCTCATCTTGTTTTCCACTCTCCTCTAGCCTCTGTGCCCTGTAGACCGTCTCACACAGCCAGTGCTTGGACTGCCGAGCAGTGTGTATAAGTGAACAAACTCTCAGATGTGAGCCAACTTCCATCGCTCATGTAAAGGAGTCAACATGAGCCAACTCATTTGCGACCGACACATTTGGACTGCATGGCTTCGGTAAGAGCAGTCCACATGAAGTTGAAGAAAGCCAGCTATTAAAGTCACGCTTATCTTTTGATAATGTCAGTGCCCAGTATTGTTTTGTCTGCATAATTATTAAACTTCTAAGATTTCAGACTTTCAGAATTAGCTCTGTTTCATTAAGTTACTAAGTTAATTAGTGAAGAAGCTTGAAGGTGGTTGTGTACCTTGAGCATAAGCTGCTGTTCTGTCATGTGTACCTGTCGGATAAGCCGCTGTTCTGTCGCGTGTACCCATCGGATAAGCCACTGTTCTGTCGCGTGTACCCGTCGGATAAGCCGTTGTTCTGTCGCGTGTACCCATCGGATAAGCTGCTGTTCTGTCGCGTGTACCCGTCGGATAAGCCGCTGTTCTGTCGCGTGTACCCGTCAGATAAGCTGCTGTTCTGTCGCGTGTACCCGTCGGATAAGCCGCTGTTCTGTCGCGTGTACCCGTCGGATAAGCCGTTGTTCTGTCGCGTGTACCCGTCGGATAAGCTGCTGTTCTGTCACGTGTACCCGTCGGATAAGTCGCTGTTCTGTCGCGTGTACCCGTCGGATAAGCTGCTGTTCTGTCACGTGTACCCGTCGGATAAGTCGCTGTTCTGTCGCGTGTACCCGTCGGATAAGCTGCTGTTCTGTCACGTGTACCCGTCGGATAAGCCGCTGTTCTGTCGCGTGTACCCGTCGGATAAGCCGCTGTTCTGTCACGTGTACCCGTCGGATAAACCGCTGTTCTGTCGTGTGTACCCGTCGGATAAGTCGCTGTTCTGTCGCATGTACCCATCGGATAAGCCGCTGTTCTGTCGCGTGTACCCATCGGATAAGCCGCTGTTCTGTCGCGTGTACCCGTCGGATAAGCCGCTGTTCTGTCGTGTGTACCCGTCGGATAAGTCGCTGTTCTGTCGCATGTACCCGTCGGATAAGCCGCTGTTCTGTCGTGTGTACCCGTCGGATAAGCCGCTGTTCTGTCGTGTGTACCCGTCGGATAAGCCGCTGTTCTGTCGTGTGTACCCGTCGGATAAGCCGCTGTTCTGTTGCGTGTACCCGTCGGATAAGCCGCTGTTCTGTCGCGTGTACCCGTCGCATAAGCTGCTGTTCAGTCATCTGTACCGGCTCATAAGCCGCTGTTCCACCGTGAGTACCTGCGGATAAGCTGCTGATCTGGCTAGCTTTGAACTTCTACTTCTTCTGAGCAGAGCTAATTTTGTCTCTTTACTCTTCCTGAGATAACGACTGCACTCCCCCATCCTGTTGAACGCTGTTGGAAGACTGACCATCAGGGCCTCCTCCTCACCATCACCAACCCACTCTGCTGTTCATTTGTACCAACTGCAATGCCCTCATTTACATCACTGTGCCATCCAGATGTACCAGCACTGAGATAGGATGGGACTGTTTCAGCTCCCTCCCACTTTTCATAAAGACTCAGTCAGAGACCGCCTCAGTCAGAGACCGCCTCAGTCAGAGAGCACCTCAGTCAGAGACCGCCTCAGTCAGAGACTGCTAGCAGACTCTACCAGTGCAGTTTCTAAAGCTTCACCATCCAGTCTTCAAACAGAGATCCTCTTAGCTTTTATTTGGTATTTAGCTTTTTAAATTGTAAACACTGTTTGACCAGAGGAGTACGGGTCTCCCCTTGTGAGTCTTGGTTCCTCCCAAGGTTTCTTCCTCCAGACTGAGGGAGTTTTTCCTTGCCACCTCTGGCTTACTCACTGGGGGATATGTTATAACTGTATGTTTTCAAACTTCTGTAAAGCTGCTTTGTGACAACATCATTGTAAAAAGAGCCATACAAATAGAGTTGAATTGAATTCTTCTTAGCGAAAAAGCTAACTCTGTAGCTTGAGCAGTGTTAGCTAGCTAGCAAGCAGCAAAGCTTCGGACCATTCTAAAGTTTATTTGAGGTCATATTATTCTTTATTTATTTAACTTCTTTCAAAACATGTTACGAATATAAGCTAGCCTATTAGCCCACCCGTTTCCCAGCCATTTTATAAAATATATCTGTAAATAAAGTATTGCATCCTTAGATCCAGTTGCAGCAAGCAAACATAGCCAGTACAGTTAATGTTATTGAACTTGGGTGTCTCGCTACTCACATTGTGAAGATGTAATAAACTTGTGTACTTGTGCTGTTATAGAGCCGACAGTAAACAGCAAACAGTAGGAAGCCATAAGAAGTGAGTGGGGAGCTGGAATCATGGACATGGAAGCAGATGGAAAAGTGAGGTGTGTCACTGTGTTATTCCCAGGTGTCACGATTGGCCCCTCTCAGACATCCGTGTGCTTGTGTTTACTTCCCAGTCGTCCACGTGCTTCTTTGTTTTGAGTTCTTTGTCTTGCCCCCTTGTTTTCTTGACTCCGCCCCTGATTGGTTACACATGTTTTCCACCTGTGTTGTGTTTTCTGTCATTATCCCTGTTTGTTCTTAAGCCCTGTGTTTGCCCATTGTGTTCACTGGTCTTTGTTTCTATGAAGTGTTTGAATTGTTTAGTCCATTGTGTGAGCCTGGATTTGCCCTTAATAAATCTTGCTTGTCTTAGAACATGCGTCCGCCTCCACGACGTTACACCGTGAGCAAAATTCATTGGCATCTCTTTCTTTTTTTTAATTTTTAATTTTTACCCAATTCAATTTTCTCCCCAATTTTAGTCATTTCCAATTCCACCCGCTACTTAGGACTCCCCCAATCACAGGATGCTACCAATGCAAGGAGGATGAGGTTAGCACAGGCTTGCTCCGAGACCTGTGAAACCAACCACCGCTTCTTTTCGAACTGCCGCTCACGCAATGTTACGGGACAGCCAAACATGCCAACCGCCTCTAGCATTGCGTTGAGTGATGAGAGGAGAAGGGCGGCCATCCTACCCACCCAGAGAGAGTGAGGCCAATTGTGCTCTCTTGGACTCCCGGCTACAGATGGTTGTAACATCACCAGGGATTGAACTTGCAATCTCCTGATGACAGGGCCAACACTGCGCCACTCTGCAGCACTCATTTGCATCTCTTTCACATCTCAAAATTCCTTCAAATCTCTCGTTCTTTCCAGTATAGTCATTTAGGAATTGATAAAAGTCCGGTTCCTTACCTAATCAGTTTTTCACATATAGGCAAGTCCATTCATTTAAACTGATGATATTAACGTATTAGTCTATCTTCCATCAAACAAACACTGAAAGTACATCTTTGTTGAAGACAGACCATTTAACTAGTGCAAGATGACAGTGTGATGTGTGCTAAGACTTGCACTGATGTGTTAACATATATGAGGCACACATCCGAGATGTCACAGAGCTTCCCAAAACTTTAGAACATTTAAATCTCACAGTTATTGCCACTACTGGGGCCAGTCTAGGTCTACACAGTACACTGTATTGTTGATTTAACTTGTCATGTTGGCTTGTGCAGAACTAAAAGTGAGATTCCTCAGAGTTTTTTTTCACATTTGGAATTGCATATTAGAGAGGAGAAAGAGGTGGCACGTCCTTTCAGAAACTGCGAAAAGACATTTAAAGTCCAGTCTTCATTCACATCACATATGTCAAGGAAGCATAAAAAGTCCCTGGAAGAGGGTTTGATGGACTGCATTGTTAAGCCATCCATTTCACAATATATTAATGGGCATAGTGGTATGCAGCTTGACGATCCAAGTTGTGAACGGTCAGAAGTATGCCCAGAGGCTGAGGAAGAAAATCAGTTTTTCAGAAACTTAGCAGTGTTTTATTTTAAGTTGCAAGCCAAATTTCTCTTTCCAGCCTCCTGTGATTTGGACTCTTATAGAGGACCAGCAACAGATTCATGACAACAGTCAGTCACATCTTCTTTCAAGGTCAAGAAAAAGCTAGTAAATCTTGGTCTTGCCGAAACTGACATGGAGAATGTTACTCTTAAATGTGATGATCTTTTCATAAAATGTAATACCCAAAGTATTTGAAGAAAAACTTCAAAACTAACTTTCATGATGTTGAGCCAATGCCCATTTATGTGGGCAAAAATGAATCAGGCAAGGAGTGTGTTGTACAATATATCCTCATCAAAGACACTGTTCCATCTATTCTGCGGTCTAATGTGATGGAACAGTGGCATTCAAACACCAATTTCATCTCAGAGTATGTGCTCAGAGATCTGTGGGATGGCGCAGTCATTGAAAATAGCAAGATATTTGAGCTAAACAATTCTTCCTTAGGCCCAATTCTTTATCAGGATGCTTTTGAGGTTGGAAATCTGCTTGGGTCAGGGAAGACAACACAAAGTCCTTGCAGTATATGTCACTCTTGCTAATATTTTACCCCACAATAGGTCAAACATTGATCACATGCAATTGGTATTGCTATGTAAAGAACAGGACTTTAAGTATTTTGACCAAGAGCTAATGTTTGGCTCTCCAATAAAGGACCTTAAAGCTCTTGAGACAAGTGGCATTACAATGCCTGATGGTAAGACCTACAGAGGAACTGCTATTGCAGGTGATAACGTAGGTTCATACTCCACTGGAGGCTTTACAGAGAATTTCAGCAACAATATACACTTCTGTAGATAGACAGCAAACCCTGTGAGGTGAACCCAGTTGTCTGGACATGAAGTCCAGAACTGGTGCTTTCTCAGGGTATTACCGTTGTTAATTGGTGACAAAATAGTAAAGACAGGTGACAGTGAGGTATGGCAGCTAATTTTACAGCTCTGGGAGATTGTTGACCTTATCACTGCTCCAGCTATTTCCAGGGGTCAGGTAGCCTATTTAGGGGTCCTAATAGAGAAAGATTTGCATTTTAGAATACAAATCTTTCCAGATTATATAGTGGTGCTTAAGCCAAAGCACCACTATATCCTCCATTATCCTGAACTCATCTTTCACTTTGGACCACTCAACCACTTGTGGTTTGAAAGTAAACATATGTACATAAGCAATGTGCAAGAAAACTGCCAAACCTATGCAGTACCTTAGCAGAGAGACAGCAACTTTTGCAAGCTTTTCTAGGTGCTGGCCCCCATTTCCCACCTGATGTTGTGGTGGAAAGATGCACGGAGTTTGTCTTGGAAGACTACAATGATGACATCAGACAATCAGTAGCTCAATACAACTTTGATTCTCTACACACTCTGATTATCCATGCAGTGTCAGTAAAAGGGACTGAATACAGGAGTTGTGTTTGTTGTGATAACTCATAACGATGACGGCCTTGATGTTGGTCAAATTAAACAGGCTCTTATTCATAGGAGGTTCTGTGTTTTTTTCATTACTGAACAGTATCAAGCTGTGCGCCTGCCAGAATTTGGTGTTTATTACATTAAACCAGTGCACAGAGCCTACCGCTGTGTTGCTCATGAGAAGCTACTTGACTATTACCCATTACCCATATCAAGAGGATTATCCTCAAGACTTTGCCCAGTCTGTCTGTGGTGGCACAGCTGCAGATTGTTTCCATGCTTCAGACATCTGCCGTCGACTCTGGCTGACCTGAAATATGTCCAACAGGAGGACATCAAAGGCCTGTTGCCTGTTATACATCAGAGAAAATTACTGGAGGCCTTCAGATTAGATAATGAATATTTATCCAGCCATAGGCACATTTATTTTCATTAAGGAAAGTATAATCACTTCTGCATAAGGGGCATGCCAGTATTGGCTATATACAAGTAGATAACGATCTAAAGCAGTGCTGTCCCTCTTTAACATTCATTCATGTTGAAGTCTTTGTTGTTTCAGAAACTGAGACCATCACTTTGGATCTCCGGGCTATTCATGCTGATTCCTGATTCCTCAGATTCAAGTGCTTCTACTCACCCCCCCCAACCCCCTTCACCAGTTCATTACCACATTCACTACCAAAACAGGCCAGTGGTGTACCTCCACAAGACATAACATGGCCTGATGTATTTGTGGTGCCATGGGACAAGATTCTGCAGGACATACTTCCGGTGATTAGAAATCATCAGAGACCTTCTTCCCAATGGTGGCACCAGATGATCAGAGTTGTAGTGGATGAAATTAGAAAATACAACCTCAGTCGCTCCTAGTGCCACACAACTTATCACAAGATTGTTATGCAGTACCCAACGAACTTCGCTGACATGACCAAAAAAAAAGGAGTCCTCTTTGGACTTTATCTCACTTCTTCAGCAGGTAAAAAACTCGCATTGAGAATATCAAGGGCTTGGGGGGGGTTGTGTTGGCAGCATTCAGTGGGATGCCGCGGGGAAACTGGACCTCAACGTGGCTCAGTTGATACATATGGCTGCACACGATACCACCCAGAGCCAACCAAAAGAGGAGACTACTGACACATTGGAAGAGAAGTGGTACCGAATGGAAAACATTAACCAGCAGGAAGTTTTGAATGGGGGACAAAGGGCAGGAGTGATAAATCTCGTGGAGACTACATACAGCCTTTAATGTACCCTCATAAATGCAATGCCTGCACCCTCCATTGAGGATCTAAAAAGTAAATGGCCATACCGTTTTACTCAGAGGGGCATCTATGCTCATTTTGAGCTGTTGACAGATGTCAAAGTCCTTCAAATTTTGGAGCTTTCTGTTCAGAAATGTGGTCAAGCAATTATGGAGTTCTTCAGAACTCAGTTAAACCACCGAGCTGTCCAAGCTGTTGTCTGTCAGGGTTTAGATGGGGATTTGACTTTCCATGTAGTTCAGCTTCTTTGGCTCATTTTATTGCGAACCCAGATGGATTAATGATTCGTGCTGATGTGAGTATTGATCCTTGTTTGCTGATTGATTGTGATTAAACACATACTATAACATTATTATTTTGTTATTATCTGCTGACATTGAGAGAAAGTTCACTCTACCAGCCTGCCCTCGGCTCATTTTGCTTGGTATGTATTTTGATGTACATTTTAAAAGAACTTTATTCCATGAAGAGAACGAGGTAACTAATGAAAGAGCTTGTGCAGATTACATGGCCATCCGTGTAGTGATATGGAAAACAGTACATTAATCGCATTGTTAATTAAGATACATTTTACTCATCAAAACTGCAAAATAAATGAAAAGTGGAAGGATTCTCCAAATCTAGAAGTATCGAAGTATAGAAGGATAGAACCATCTGACAATCTAATCAGCTACCTTTTTTCTTCTCTTTTTTATTTAAGAAATATTGTGTTCATCTGTTCAAATGGTCTCAGGTCTCACTGCACAAGATAGAAAATACTTTTGGAAATGGAGATTCTGCCTAATTTTGAACTTTGTATTGCAAACAAATGCTACACTGTTGTTGATGCTGTTGTCAGTCCTACACTGTTATTGATGCTGTTAAGTCAGTGCTGCAATGTTCCTAATGCTGTTGTGAGTCAGTGTAACACTGTTTTTGAGGCTGTTGTAAGTCAGCAGAACACTGTTCTTGATACTATTTAACCTCAGCAACTTATTCTCATGATTAAAGCCTGTCAATAATTGCTGTACAAATAATTGAGTACTTTAAATAAACTACAGCAATGTTTTATTGAATGTGTATCCTTCTGGAATTCTACTTTTTTATTTTGTGGTGATTTATAAAAATTAAAGCAGCATTTGTAAATGAACAGTAAAATGCTGGCATATACTGTAAAACTGCTGTAAAACCAGTTATTCTACTGTCATACTGTAATCAAATATACATTAATATATTGTTAAATTACAGTGCATACACTGTAAAATGACAATAAAATACAGCTATTCTACTGTCATATACTGTAATTTGATATACAGTAAAATAATGTTAAAATAAACTCCAGTAGATGCTCTGTAAAATATCAGTAAGATGCTGGTGTCTGTGCTGCCAGTATTTTACTGTTAATTTAAAGTGAAATTCTTTACAGTGAACAGAACCTCCTAATGTCCCCCTTATGACACCCTTGAATATTAATCTTGAATCCTGAATTTTGTCCCTGCTAAGTTGTGCTAAGGGAAGCAATGTGCGTTATGGAGCCTATGCATGAAGTTTTACAGCACCCAAAATTCCTACCAGTGCCTCTTTTTTTTCTACAACTCTTTTTAGCTATGCAGTTAAAAAAAGGAATAGTGCAGGTACATTTTTCATTCATCAAGGTACCAACTACGTAAATGTTCCCTGAAAAGGTACAGCATTGAATTTAAGGTCCAATTGTGAACCTTAGGTGCGTTTTCTAAGGTTAAAAGCGTTTATTTGTACCTTTTCATAACCGAATGTTTTAAAACAAAACAATAAAGAGAAGAGACGGGGTGTGTGAAGTCAATACAACTTAGGAAATGTAATTTCAGTGGATTTGTTTGCTGACTAAAGGTACTGAGGTGTATTCTTGAAGGTACCACCCCAGTAACAGTCTAGTACCTTTGTTTCTGAGAATGTGCTAAACATGTTTTTGTCCATGTTTATAGGTAACAGTGCATCATACAGTGTCAGTAAATACATAATCAATTCTACTACAGATCAGTAAACAACTTATACAGGTTGAGATGAGTGTCCATTGTTTGCCACATCAGCCTCATAACTCCAGTGCAAAAGTAAAGAAACTAACTTTACACACCAAGCATGTCTTTCCTCAAGTACAGTTTAAGAAGGGGCTGATCTGTGTTTTGGTAAACCTTTAATTTAACATGATCAAAGAAGACACTAGCATGTCTGTTCTTTTTGGCCGTTTTGTCCCCACTCCCACCCGCCCAAGACCACTAAAAACAGACACCCTGAAAAACTCTTGATCTGGCACATGGGGCGGCTCATTAGGGGCACGTCCAGCCCGCTGAGCGCCAGAGAAGAGAGGCTGTTATCAGTGGGAGGCGCAGGCGGGACGTCTTCAGCTCCACACTAATGGGCCCTAATGGGTTCTGCTCCAGCCTGCCAGGCTGGGGACGGAAAGGCTCCAGTCTCCATATGTCTATCTGCACACGCAAGCAGGAGAAAGCAGGCAGGAAACAGGGACGTGCAATGATGGTTGAAGGAATATCCCACACTTTTCTACCAAATTTATACCTGTCATATCCGCAGAGTGTTGTAAATGACCACGGACGATAAGTTAGTTCAATATTTTCCTGAGCAGACAATCTGTTAATGCAAAAAAACTCAAAAAAAAGGAACAGAAGCCAATGGTCAGCTACTGAATGCAGAGAACAAACATCTGAAATACAAAATCATTCACATGATAAGAATAACTTGTCTTATTAATGATTTTTTCAGTTATTACTTATCTAGTCTAGTTATATATAGAAATATACTAGTGACCATAATGTAATGAGACACTAAAAACGCTGTTTACAATACTTTGTAAACACAAGTGGAACAAAATAGCAATTGTTATTAAATAATAACACAATTACCTATTTATAACACTGATACTTCTACTACTAATACACTTTGAACAGTTTTTAGACAGCTCAAAGACAAAATTATGCTAAGAAAATCATAAATGTTTTACAATGTTGATACAATTGTAATATTCAGATGAAAAAACAGAGGAGTGCAGGTCAATATGGCTTTGGTTTAGAACTTGAAGACCTTCCCTTAGTGGGTACCTGTGGTTTGAAAGATTAGGGCTTGGTTAGTGTGAAAATGAATAGAAGTTTATGGAATGAATAAGGGATAAAAAACAAAGCATGAGTGTCGGTCAGTATTTTTTGTTGATTACAGCTTAGGGACCTGCCCTGAGTGAGGACATGCTGTTTGAATGCATGTCAGGCAAAAGAAATAATTGGCATTATGTGGGTGCAAAAAATTAATGGGTATCTATGGGAGGAGCTAGGGATGAAAAAACAACACATAGAGGAGTGTGGTTGTGGATTAGAGCTTGGGGACTTGCCCTGGGTGAGCTTGGAGGCTGTCAGGCAAAGAAAATAATTGGGCTTGTCTGGGGGGCCAAAATGAATTGGAGTCTATGTGAGAACAGAAACGAAGACAAAGAAAAGGAGAAAAGACAAACAGATGAGTGTGGGTCAGAAAAATGTTGAATTTGTGGTTGGGGGCAAGCCCAAGTGTGAATCAGAGTATTTCAGTGGAGCAGAAGTACAGTGAATGGACATGTGGTACATTCCTATGGGAAATAAACTTGGAATTTAATGAAGATTTTAGGAAAATCATACCTTGGATCAAAAAGCTGTATACAAGCATAGCATTCCCAACCAGACTGAACACTGCAGAATTGGTATGGAGTCGATATTTCAAAAACTGCAGGACCAGTTGTCGGACAAATATCAGACAGAAAAATCATAATGATACAATGTAAATATGAAATAAGAATATAAATAACAACAAATAATCACTAATAAAACCCCAAGGTTCCTTCTTATTGTTATTAAGAAAATAACTTCTCATCCATGCTTCTCATCCAGTCAACACAGCTGGAGGTGAATGTTGCTCAGTAGGCTTGGACATACAGTATATTAACAAAAGTATGAGCTAATCACCTAATGATTCAGGTGTTTCAGCCAAATTCATTGCTAATATGTATATAAAATCAAGCCTATAGCCATGCAATCTCCATAGACAAACACTGGAAGTAGAATGGAGCTCAGTGACTTCAAACATGGCACAGTCATAGGATCCCACCTTTGCCACAAGTCAGTTTGTGAAATTTCTGTCCTGCCACGGTCAAATGTAAGTGCTATTATTGTGATATTGGAATGGCTAGCAGCAACAACAACTCGACCATGCAAGCTCACAGAGTGGGGCCTCTGTTGAAACATGTTGCACATAAAAATCACCTACAGTCTGCTTCATTATTCACAACAGCAACATTCAAACTGCCTCTAGAAGCAACATCAGCACAAGAACTGTGTCTCAGAGCTTCACAAAATGGGTTTCAATGGCCAAGCACAAGCCTAAGATCACTATGCTCAATGCCAAGTGTCGGTTGGAGTGGTGTAAAGCACGCCACCATGGGACTCTGCAGTTGTGGAAACACTGCTTAGTGCCATTAGTGAAGTTTGGTGGAGGAGGGATAATGAACTGGGCCTATTTTTCAGGGTTTGGGCTGTTACAGTGAAGGGTGATGTTAATGCTGCAACATGCAAAGACATTTTAGACCATAACATGCCTAAAACTTTGTGGTAGCAGTTTGTAGAAGGCTTTATACTGTTCCATCATGGTTATGCTCAAAGTAAGCTCCATTAAGACATGGTTTGACAAGTTTGGTATTGAGGTAGTCCTGACCTCAACCTCACTGAACACCTCTAGGATGAACTGGAACATCGATTGTGAGCCAGGCCTTCTCGACCAACATCAGTGCCTGACATGACAAATGCTTGTTTGAATGAACGGACACAAATTCCCATAGAAACACTCCAAAATCTTCTCCGAAGAGTGAAGGCTGGTATAGCTGCAAAGTGTGTACGTTTGGCCATATAGTGTAGATCTGAATATCATCAGCAAAGAACTGATATACATGCATTTAGCAAAACGTTACACAGTACAGTAATTTCCTGTCGTGCATTTGATATTGATAATTGCGCAAACTCAACATAAATACTTTAAGACACAGACTTAGACTTACTTAGAACCTCAGCATTTAGAGTTCCTTTTCTGGAGGCACGACTGTTCCACCCCTCTCTCTCTTTCTGTAATCGTACCACTATGGCAGCATGTGACATTTCAAAGTGACAGTGATGGATCATTTTTGGTAGATGTGGACAGCAGCCAGTTTTATCAGTTTCGTTCAGAAAAAAAAAACAGCTACTATAACAGTTTGACTACTGAGAACATTTTTTCTGTCATTATCATCACTTTTATTTATATAGTTATGTTAGTAATGTACTCTACTGGTCATACAAGGGATCTAAATATGCCCATTCTGGGAAGAGCACAACACATTTCCTATGCTCAAGGATGCTGTACAATCAAAAAGCATGTACACATTAAACAGGAGGTACACAATTAATAACAAAAAGACATTACAGGTTTTACATGCAGGTATAAGAGGAAACATTCATAGCGTATGTAAAAGTCCTAGACCGCTTTAACACCTGGTCACTTTATATGTCTTGAATATCAGGATTATATCTGAACCTAAGCCACAAAAAAAGAAAGTGTAAATGCACCCAAAATGCATTTACAACAGACACCAATCCAATCACTCAAACCAGTTCAGGAGGTCTGAGACACATTTGAACCACATGATAGCAGTCGCTATGTATCTGTCTCTCTAAAACACAGATTTGCATATTCCATCCCACACAGCAATCAGATTTTAATCTGACTATCTGGAGATGCATTTGACTACCAAGTGTTTAGGCGTGTGATTAAAATCTTACCAGGATCCACATACTATGAAGTGACCTTGGAGGTATTCCACAAAGCAAGATTTCTCTGGTAGCCAGATAACTTAATCTCAAAGTTGAGGACTGTCCAACAGGAATGTCCCTCAGCTCTGTTCCTATTGGACTGGCTTGACCTTGAGCTTGAGTTGCTTAGCTAAACTGAGAAATCCTGCTTTGTGGAATACCCCCTGGAATAAACCAGATCCTAGTTTGCTGCTAAAAGTTCCAGAAGGCTTAGGAAGAACATGTTATGTGATGAGTAATCAGGGGTGCACAGTAACAAAGTAAATCTAATTAGTTTCTGTACTTAAGCAGTTTTTTGTGTATCTGTACTTTTCTGAAGTTTTTCCATTTTGGGCGACTTTTTCCTTTCACTCCACTACATTTCAGAGTCTAATATCTGACTTTTCCTCCACTACATTTTGAGAAATCTGTCGTTCCTTTTGGTTTCTGTGTGTATAAAAACGTAACATGTCAAAACGAAAGAAGCGCAAAGCCAGAGCACCAATCAGGGCCCAGCGGTCACTTTGTTTTGAGCTTATTTTGACAGCTCAGCAGTGTAACATTATACACAACATAAATGATGGAACTAACCTAACTTTGTGTAAATCGACTGCATTATAGAAATATGTACACGTATGCAGTATGCAAATACCAACCAATAACAATTCAACAAGAGAGAAAATGAATATATTAATTGAGTGTAACTGTGTTATTGTGGCCAGCCTAGTGTGTAAAATGTGTAATTAATGAATATACAGAGACCAGTTTATCCACCTTAAATTATGTGAAGTATATGAAGAGAAATTGTCTAATTGTAACAGCAGTGAGGATGATAAATCTGCTCTATAGACAACAGCGATACCACTGAATCCAGGGATGCACTCACCACTGATTATGGGAGATGAGATTACAATCTGGAAAGCTGCCTTAAGTGTGATGGACTGCGCATTCCTGTTCCTCCTTCTGCATCCAGTCGTCTAACGCTTCAGCAATCTGCTTTCTGACGAGTGTCCAAGTCAGTGCATCTGTGCGCTAATGGAGAAATCATAATAGAAAAGCTATTCTTCCTCGAGTGCCACAGGCCGGAAGTCGGAGGGCCGCGAAGAGGAGAAAACTATAAGTTCTGATTACCTCGCATCTCTGCTCTCTGCAGTACGCTGAAGTATGACTTATCACCCCCACCCCCCATATACCCCCGACCGACACAGCGCACGCAAAACGCTCCAAACAAGGTGGGCACTTTCTGCTGAAAGCCATTTCTCAGCATTATTGATTCATTCCCCCTCGCGCAAACTGAATTACATTCGATCCAATTTGCTTTCCCACACGCACACTCTCGCCTCCCTGCAGGAGAGAGAGGGAGAGAGAGAGAGGCCCTGATTTGCATGCAGCCTGAAGAAGAGCAGGTGAAGAGCAGAAAAAATAAAACGTGTCAGTAATACCCCCCTCCATCACCCCCCATGACAACAGGGACAAAATGACAGGCCGGTGATGTAATCACACCTCCTGGAAAAAAAAGACTGTCACTTCTGGGAATGCAAGATGGATTGTTAGGCAGGGAATTGAAACATGGAGCACATGAAGTTTGTAACAGCCTGGTTTTTGCACTGTATGGCTCTTGAGAGAACTTTCCTTCATATGCCTACGCAGCATACTCTGTTTGTATGCCCATAACATTGTATTAAAGGGCACGGATCATGGAAATCTGCCTCATTCTGTCATGAGTTTCCCCCCATTCCAACCTGAGGTCCACTTATTACATTTCTGTGGGTTTCTGTACCAAAAAGAGTGCTAATTCATTTTCGGAGCCTTTTCCATCCTTTCCTTATGCGTAACAATCAAACAGGCTGTTTTTGTTACTATGCCTTTAAGACTGGGGCATGTAAATGACTGGATGCCTCATTCAAAAAGCAGTTCACTCCTTAAAACAGTGTAAATGGGCGGGGCTAAACTTCTGTAGGTGGAATAATATGTAAATGTGTTGGTTTCTGTGACATCACAGAGGCAGTGAATTTCCACACACTGACTGCGTGGTGTGGTTTAGAAGTTTATGGGAATTTTCAACCATTCTTCTAGAAGTGCATTTGTGAGGTCAGACACTGATGTTGGATGAGAAGGCCTGGCTCGCAGTCTCTGCTCTAATTCATCCCAAAGATGTTCTATCAGGTTGAGGTCAGGACAACTTCAATTGATTTGGATGACAGCAGCGATATATATATATATATATATATATATATATATATATATATATATATATATATATATATGTTACAAAGGTTTGAATGTTTAAATTACTTCAAAAAAATGATCAAGAAGCTTTTCTTCTAGATACAGTGGGTTGCAAAAGTATTCATACCCCTTGAACTTTTCCATATTTTGTCACATTACAACCACAAACATAAATATATTTCACTGGAATTTAATGTGAAAGACCAACACAAAGTGGTATACAATTGTGAATCAAAACATTTTTTACAAATAAAAAACTAATAAGTGCGACGTGCAAAAGTATTCAGCCCCCTTTTCCCTGAGTGCAACCAATTGCATTCAGAAGTTGCCTGATGACTGCTAATGACTCAAAAGGGTCCACCTGTGTGTAATCTAATCTCAGTACAAATACAGCTGCTCCGTGACGGCCTCAGATGTTGGTTAAGAGAATATTGGGGAGCAAACAGCATCATGAAGTCCAAAGAACACACCAGACAGGTTAGGAATATGGTTTTGGAGAAGTTTAAAGCAGGCTTAGGTTATAAAAAGATTTCCCAAGCTTTGAACATCTCACGGAGCACTGTTCAATCCATCATCCGGAAATGGAAAGAGTATGGCACCACAGTAAACCTGCCAACACAAGGCCGTCCACCTAAACTTACAGGCCGAACAAGGAGATCACTGATCAGAGAGGCAGCCAAGAGGCCCATGGTGACTCTGGATGAAATGCAGAGAGCCACAGCTCAGGTGGGGGAAACTGTCCACAGGACAACAATTAGTCGTGCACTACACAAATGTGGTCTTTATGGAAGAGTGGCAAGGAGAAAGCCATTGTTAAAAGAAAACCATAAGAAGTCCCGTTTGCAGTTTGCCAGAAGCCATGTTGAGGACACAGCAAACATGTGGAAGAAGGTGCTTTGGTCAGACGAGACCAAAATAGAACTTTTTGGCCACAATGCAAAACGCTATGCGTGGCGGAGAATTAACACTGCACATCACTCTGAAAACACCATCCCCACTGTCAAATATGGTGGAGGCAGCATCATGCTCTGGGGGTGCTTCTCTTCAGCAGGGACCGGGAAGTTGGTCAAAGTTGATGGGAAGATGGATGGAGCCAAATACAGGGCAATCTTGGAAGAAAACCTGTTGGAGTCAGCAAAAGATTTGAGACTGGGGCGGAGGTTCACCTTCCAGCAGGACAACGACCCTAAACATAAAGCCAGAGCTACAATGGAGTGGTTTAAAAAAAAGAATATTCATGTGTTAGAATGGCCCAGTCAGAGTCCAGACCTAAACCCAATTGAGAATTTGTGGCAAGATCTCAAAACTGCTGTTCACAAACGCTCTCCATCCAATCTGACTGAGCTTGAGCTGTTTTGCAAGGAGGAATGGGCAAGAATTTCAGTCACTAGATGTGCAAAGCTGGTGGAGACATACCCTAAAAGACTTGCAGCTGTAATTGCAGCAAAAGGTGGCTCCACAAAGTATTGACTCAGGGGGGCTGAATACTTTTGCACGTCGCACTTATTAGTTTTTTATTTGTAAAAAATGTTTTGATTCATGTATAATTTTCTTTCCACTTCACAATTGTATACCACTTTGTGTTGGTCTTTCACATTAAATTCCAGTGAAATATATTTATGTTTGTGGTTGTAATGTGACAAAATATGGAAAAGTTCAAGGGGTATGAATACTTTTGCAACCCACTGTATCTATCCTCCAGTTTTCTTGTATCTTCCAGATTTCTATTTAGTAGATAGCTTCCATATTCTGGACACCATGTATCTTCTAGGAAACTCAAATCTTCTAGCTGACCTCTATCTTCTAGGTTTCTCATATCTTTTAGTACTTTTAATTTTGATACTTAAATACATTTGAAGGCAAATACTTTTGTACTTTTACTCAAGTTGAGGTCTAGTGTAAGGACGACTACTTTTACTGGAGCAACATTTTACCTTGGGTATCTCTACTTTAACTCAAGTATGTGATTTGTGTACTTTGACCACCTCTGATTATCTTCTAGAAAACTTTTATCATCTAGGTAATTTCCATCTTCTAGATAATAAAATGTACCTTCATGGATATGCTTTTTGCATTTCTTCTATTTGTAGTTCTCTTTTATGTTATGGAAGGCTTCTCTCTTCAAGATATCTTCTAGATTTCTTGTATCTTCTAGATATCTATCTAGCTCCATATTCTAAACACCTGTATTTGTATCTGCTAGAAAACTCCTATCTTCTAGATTTCTCATATCATCTAGAGCTTCCCATCTTCTAGTCTTTTCTAGATATCTATCTATGAGAACTTCCCATGATGGGCAAATCTGATGTTTCACTGGATGGCAATACTGTGTGAAGGATCTGCCTCTATGCTTATTGCTACCAGGTTCATGTTCATCACACAGGTGTGATTACAGTCATCTAAAAATGAATACATTCCTGATATCAACAACAATAAAGACATTTATGTAACAGCTGAACTGTTTTAAGTTTGCCAAAGACTTTCAAATTGCCTGTACTTTTTTACACTAAGCAGTGAGCCATCACTGAAACCTGTCACTGCAGTTTATGCATCTTCTTGACATCAACTGAAAACATGGACTTACTTCTAATTAATAAACATGTCAGAAGGCAAAACTTCATGACACTGAGTAGTCTGTCATAAACCATCCTCGCTATAATCAGTCTCTTTCCTTGTCTGTCGCACGTCTGAGTAATGACTGATGACTTTGAGGAGTGCATTTCAAACCATGTCATCATCCCGCACACTTCAAACTTCTCCATCAAAAGCTTGAACAGGGACAAACGACTCTGTGTGGAACTTCTTATTCTTCTTTTTTCGCTCCCAACTGGCCAAAGTACAGATAACTTGGTGTCTTCCTCACCCAAAGCAGGCGATTATAACGATTTTTCAGCCACGTGTCAGAGTCTACGGCTGGAGTCCAGCTGTTAAATATCCCGGCTGCTGGAGCTAGGGACTCATTAGCGATCACCCGGAGCGGGAGGAGTCTGACTCCACACCCCTCGACCTTTAGCTCTGGAGGGGAAAGTCAATCAACCTCTACTGAGCACAGCCGGCTATGGCCCTAGCGCCCTCATTGCTTCAAACGGGTCGGCCGGATATGTACCAGGCCCTCCCCTGCTTCCAGTACCTGCGTCAATATTGGTGCTGGCTTGCAAGAAGCGGGGGATCATTCACTACTCAGCACATCCCAGGTCCAGATAGCAGGTCCTCAACAGGAAAGGGAGATGTTGGAGAAAAAAGGGAGATGTTGGAGACTAGCTCTGTTTCTGGCCTGCAACGAAGCCACTTGTTTCACAAAATGTTTCGCTCAGAAACTTCAGTGGAAGTTAGCTTAAGCTAGTTCTTCTAAACTCAACAAAGCCTTTAAAGCCTTGCCTAAAATAATACATGCACATACACGTATGGGAACGCCTGTATGCTGGTGCTAGTTGTAATCCATGGAACAATGATATAATCGCACTCTTTGTGCTCAACTGTAGGCTATTAGCTAGATAACCAGCTAACCTTATTGTTGGAGATCATGGAGAAAAAGAGGCCCATAAGGCACAAGTTAGTTCCACTATTTGCCCTAAAGCTGATCTTGTTTCACAAAATATCACTTGACTGCTGGCCCTCCGCAGCACTTCAGTCATCATTTACACTGACCTGAGTACAAATCTGGCTCGCATGTTCTTCTGGTCATATGATTAGCTAGAGTTATTATAAAGTTTGGGCTTTTAGACTAGCTTCTTTGCCAGGTATTGCCTCTTCTTGTGAGAACTACTGAGGTTTTCTGATTGCAATTTTGTATCATTTGCTGACTACAGCATGATGACATGACTTCAGAGGTCTATTGAAAATTATTTTTCAGAAAATTTAAATTTCAAAAACATAATAAAAAAGACATCAGTCTTGCTGGTGAGCTACTGCTTCTAAGAGAGATACGCCCCCTCGATTAAGCACAAGTGCACCGAGCTCTAATAGAACTGAGCTCTGCTTAATCACACCGGGTCCTGTCGGCTCGGGGTGTTTCAGGAAGGCAGCATGGGGAGAACTAACACTCTTCTGCTTTATTCATTTTAACGGCGTAGGAGCTTTGAGGATTGCGTCAAGCCACCGGCTGAAATCAGTGGGAGTGTTTGCCAAAAATAAAGAGAAGGAGAGAACGTGGAAGAGGGGCTGGGGCACATCAGAGCTGATTCAGAGAGGAACTCATGGCAGTTGGATGAAGATCCATAATGCTTGTGCAGAAAACCCAGTGAATTATATGTTCCTTATTAGTTGGGTGAGTCTTAAATGTATATGTCACTATGTATATACAGTATATATATATATATATAAACTGTGCTACATTGCTAAAGTATATATCACTGTTGTTGGAAGAAAATCTCGTATTTCCATTTTTGACGTTTTTCAGTTTTTGACACATTTTGAACGTACTCACTGTGCTTTAAATTATGTGTAAATTTCATGAGGAATGGCCCAAAAGAAGCAATCCAGAATGACTTGGAAAACAGTCTGGTTCTATTGACTTACACTAAAAGTAAAGTAGGTTTATTCCTTCTCCTGTAAAGCTTCTATCTTGGAGATACAAGGTCTTCATCTGACAAGAACGATATATATATATATATATATATATATATATATATATATATATATATATATATATGTGTGTGTGTGTGTGTGTGTGTGTGTGTATATGAACTTATAGGTATAGTGAACTTTGAGCTGATAAAAATCCGGACAGTCCTTTTCCTCTTCGGGCCGGAGGACACGACGAAATGAGCTCAGGCCCAGAGAAGCCGGCGGTGTTTCTGGGTGGTGTGGATATATGGCTTTCGCTTTGCATGGCAGAGTTTTAACTTGCACTTGTAGATGGAGCAACGGACTGTGTTCACTGACAGTGGTTTTCTGAAGTGTTCCTGAGCCCATGTGGGAATATCCGTTACAGAATGATGTCGGTTTTTAATGCAGTGCCGCCTGAGGGATCGAAGGTTATGGGCATTCAATGTTGGTTTTCTGATTTGCAGAGATTTCTCCAGATTCTCTGAATCTTTTGGTGATATTATGGACTGTAGTTGATGAAATGCACATTGAGAAACGTTGTTCTTAAACTGTTGGACTATTTGCTCACGTATTTGTTCGCAAAGTGGTGAACCTCGCCCCATCCTTGCTTGTGAATGAGCCTTTCAGGGATGCTCCCTGTATACACAATCATGACACTCTCCTGTTTCCAATTAACCTGTTCACCTGTGGAAAACAGGTGTTTTTTGAGCATACCTCAACTTTCCCAGTCTTTTGTTGCCCCTGTCCCAAATTCTTTGGAACATGTTGCAGGCATCAAATTCAAAATGAGTGAATATTTGCAAAAAACAATTAAGTTTTATCTGTTTGAGCATTAAATATCTTTTCTTTGTAGTGTGTTCAATTGAATATAAGTTGAAAAGGATTTGCAAATCATTGTATTCTGTTTTTATTTATTTTACACAACGTCCCAACTTCATTGGAATTGTGGTTGCAGTATCTACTACAAATTCAGTTATATTCACTTACTGCTTTGATCTACTCAGCGGTAAAGGTGAATTATTCCATTTCCAATATAAATTATTCAACATTCACTATGAGTTATTCAGTGACTGCTAAGAATTATTCAGTTTCTACTATGAATTATTTAGCATTCACTGAGTTATTTAATATCAATGGCACATTTTTCAATAGCCACTACAAATTAGGCAGTTTTATATTTACCACTATGAGTTCTTCAGTATCATCTACAAATGATTCAAAATCCACTATGACTATAACTACTGTGAATTATTCAGTATCTAGTGATATTTTTCCATATCTATATAAATTATTTAGCTTCCACTATGAATTATTCAGTATTTACTATGAATTATTTACTATACACTATAAAATATTAATTATTCAATATCCACCCTCATTTTTAAAAGTTATTATTATCTATGTTGTAAGTTCTGTAGTCATGAAAGGAGGTGTGGAAGCTCATACAGACACTTATAATGAGTACAAAGGGTTACAATAAAGAAGACGAACCAAATCATACAAGAAAAAAAAACAGCAGCAGTCTGATATTTATCATAATTTCCTAAATGAGGTAGAGAAAACAAGGATGGCTCACGTTAGCGGCAGACTAATGGGCTGCTAGTCGGCCAGACATGATCACATCAGGGGATTTGTAGGAGAACAAGAGAAGATTGCACAAATAGAGATGTAGATGAATGTAAACCTTCACTCTATTGTAACACATCCCGCCGACAGCCCGCCTAAAAGAGCATCTAAACGATGAGGCCTTTTAGTCAAATCAAATTTAGGCCCAATCATGCCGGTGACACGCTGCAATCTAGGCCTCAGCGGAGAGCAATGGATACAGACAGCACATGTCTGGCAAGTTGACTATAATGGGACAGCCATTTAAGACATATTGCATCATTTCCCCTGCGGATTTGAATGTAATCTTATTGGATCCGATGGAAGGCTTGTCTGGGGCACATACGGTGGGAGAAACATACAAATCCATAGTTTGAACATATGGTAATTGACACCCAGACATAATGAGGTGCTGATTATTTCCAGGAATCCAGGCAGTCAGGTGGTATCTATATTTACTTCCTTAAAAAACTACCTTCAGGTTTGTTCCCCTGAGGAAACACTGCTGATCTGCCACATTTGTAAAAATCTGCAGAGGTGCTAAAGGCTGATCTATTGCTAGAGCAGTGCGTGGGGTTACTTTTGTCTATGACTGTCACAATTACGCCATTAAACTCCCAAAAAGTAATCAATACAAGCTCAAGCATCTTTTTTCAGTTTGTTCTAATGAGAACAGAAAGGAGTGGTTTGAAAATTTTGTTTGGCCTGTTTCAAACTGAAAACAGCACAAAAAGAGAACTTTTTACCTTCGGAATTTTGTTGTTTTCTTTCAGAAACATACTCATTTCAAATTTGATACTTCAACACATTTCAAAATGTTGGAAACAGAGCATGTTTGTCACTATGTTACATCACCTTTTTTCAACAATGCTTAATAATCAATTGGGCACTTAAGACACAAACTGAGCCCATTTTGAATAGGGAATGATCTGGCCTTCATCTTTTAAACAAGTTTTCAGCTGTGCAACCTTGTAGTTTCCTGAAGAAGACGTCATCTAGAAGGCAATGTGTGATGCTCTAATATGTGCACTGCAAAAAAATTTCTCTTGTCAAGTGAAATGACCTTAAATCTAGTTGAAATATCTACTATTTCCCATTTTGAGATATTTGTGCACTTATTATCTAGTTTATTTCTATTTTTTCGATTTTTATTTGTTTTACTAATTTTATTCAGTAAAATGATTTCACTATACTGGCAGACAATTTTGCTAGTTTCCAGCACCTTTCTTGAAACAAGTAAAATGATCTGCCAAAATAGCAAGGTCTGAGAGCGTTTTCTCAATTTTTGCATATCTTCTTAAATTTTCCTCAAAATGCACTTGCAGGTAATATGATACCCATATGTTCATTTCTATTTTCCTAAACCACTGCAGCAATTTCAGTGGCTGTAAACTCTCGCTGTACCATGTCACGTGTCTCCAATATTGAGTAAATAAAGAATGATGGGTTTCTGATGTGATAGAGGATTCCTTAGTGATTTCCTGAGTGTCCAGACAGACGCATGAATCCTCCAATTACAAATGGTGAGAGGCAGATGATGCGTATCTCAGCCCCTCTTCCTAGTCTCATGACTCCATCACGTATAATCTCATGATGAGATGGAATGGAAAGTGCGACTCCACAGATTCAGGAAATGTTTGAAGTGTATTTCTACACTGTGTTATCACAGAGATAGAGAAACTTACAAAAACATTGAATTTGATGTGCAGGCAAGTTTGTAGACCCCATGGTTTACACCCGTACCCTGACAGACCTTGGATTTTCAACCGTGCACTAGTAACAATCCAAAATACTCCTCTTCTCAAAGTTTGTGTGCCCTGAATATCTTTCAGCAGTACCGAAGTTAAACTGGCGCTTCATCATCTGGCTTCTATCATAGCTTCCTAGATGAGTCACTACTGTGAGGAAATTTGGTAGGCTGGCAACTTCTAGGAAGATTCAACACTATTCCAAGTTTCCTCCATTTGGAGGTAATGGCTCTCGTTGTGGTTCACCACAATGACAAACTAAAAGGGGGCACTTACTTTTTCACACCGCACATTTTTTTTTTCCATTCGTAAATTAAATTATCATTTAAAACCTATATTTATGTATATATTATGTTTACTCATGTTTTTGTCTTATGAAACGTTTTGAGTATCTTAAGGATAAATATAGCGCTGCTGTCGGAACAAAACCTCATATCTCTATTTTGATCGTTTTTCAGTTTTTGACACAATGTGAAAACGCCTGTTGCCCTTTATATTGTGTTTAAATTGAATGATGAATGGACCAAAAGAAACAGCCCAAATTTACTTGGAAAAAAGTCTGGTTCCATTTACTTACATTAAGAGTAAAGTATGTTTTGTAGCTTCTCCTGTAAAGTTACCATTTAGGAGATATGAGGTTTTATATAGCAGCAAAATATGAACATATAAGAAGTCAGCAGTAATTGGTTTGTGATGTTCTATGTATGTAGCCTCGAATAAAGATTATGACTAAAGGGAAAGAGTAAGGCCCTGCGATGGACTGGCGACCTGTCCAGTGTGTATCCTGCCTCCGCCCGTAGACTGCTGGGATAGGCTCCAGCATCCCCCCGCGGCCCTGACGGAGAAGCGGCTTGGAAAATGGAAGGATGGATGGATGGAAAGAGTAAGTCATAAAACAATAAGGGAATATCATGTGCCACAAAAAAACACAACAAACAAATGAAGATATGCATAATACTGGCACTCATTAACATCATCGTGGTATCAATTATCGGCCTAAGGCCTTTAACAATTAGCATGCTAGCTGTAGCAGCTTAATGGGTTATCTTTTTCTTAGTCTGTCCTACCAAATCACATTAAAATGAAGCAGGCTTATAAGCCTTAGGGGTGAGAGAGAGCAGAGAGGAGAGCTTGCTGTGTGTTTACTTTTGGCAGTGTTGTCATATTTATTTCATAATTGTTGAATGTTTCAGTGGACTAATAGAAAATTGAGGACTAAAAGCCAAGGTCTCGGTTTGGTGGGTAGTAAAAAATACACAATCAGAGCGAAGCTTATTCTACGCTGCTGAATATTCTGTTGAGAAGTTTGTGGACACATTCAAGGCCGACATGTCTCTCATTTGCAGACTTTTCTGAACCTACATAACAAATAATTCTCATGCTGGTCTTCAGGCACTTTTGAAGTATAATGCATAGCCTTGCTTACACCTACATATTCTCTGAGTATGAACAAATTTCAGTGTACGCTTGGATATGCAAAGGTCAGACTGCATTTGTAAAAATAAATACATAAATAATAACATGTCAGAATAATGATGATGAATGATCACACATAGTGTCTCATTAGTGTGTTTAGGGCTATTATACTGATTATATGGCTTATAGGCTAATTTAAAAATTATTTTGATCTATTCAAACTGAGATATTTTGTTTTTTTAAGTCTAAACAATGAAAGTTGACTTAGTTGAACAATAACAAACCAGGCTAAGATTAAACAAACAAAAAACAGACTTCACAAAAATACGAAGCACATTGTGGCAAAGAAAGATGTGACTGTTCATTCTAAAACTCATAACCTCTAATTATTAAATGCATTTAAAGTAAATGCAAATGTTTACTTGAGTCTGCATATAAATGATAGCTCCTATGGAACTGGTTAGGGGCCTAAAATGCCAAATAAAACTGGACCAAGTACCGATTCCTGTGGAACACCGTAAATTATAATAGATGCATCCCATTAACTCTAACTGTTGTCGATTACACTGTGGCATTGGTGTAGAAGGAGGTGCAAGAAAGGCCATTATTGCCATGAGAAGTGATCTTTTATTTACACAAGCTGAAATGGCACATGCAAACACAGCCAGGCAGGTCAGTTCTGACCATATGTATGCAGCACAGCCTTGCATACCATGCCTCTAAAGCCCTTGCTGAAATGCGGAGCATGCGGTGGATACCACAATTCAAATAAAACTGATACAAAGTCAGGGTAAGGTCAGTAACACCCACAAGACTATGCAGGAAAAGCTGGTTAATTCACTGCATCTAGTGCAGTCATGAGACCCAACAAAAGAAGAATACTTAAACAACTAGAGTCAGCATTGTAAATATGAGGGTCCTTAGAGTATAAACAAAAGCTCCAGTCATGCTGACAGATAATGTTACTGACTGGGAGCATATAAATCATAAATAAAAGTGGCCTGAACACTGAGCCCTGTGGAGCGCCATAGGTGATAGTTGTTGGGGTTGACTGCATCCCATTAACTCTCAAAAACTGCTGTTCAGTGCTCAAATGAAACAGAAAACAGGCCAGTAACACCCACAACACTCCTCATGCTGTTACACCTAAAAAACCCAGATTGCAAAGCATCCAAGAGCTTACAAGATGAGCTTGTAGTCATGTGTTGATAAAAAAGGGTCTATTCATCAGTCTGAAAAAGAGACCGGTATGTAAAATATACATAATCATGAAGCAATCACTGCTAATTCATCATGAAGGAAAATGGATGAATGATCATTATGATTGGATAACTGAGTTTATAGAGTTTGAGTAATCCAACTTAGTTGACTTTGACAGGCCTATGATCTTCCATTCAGTCAAACCAAAGAAACTCAAATAAGGTAGAACAGTAAACATGCCATGTTGAGGGTAAACATGTGTAGATTGAGTCTTTAAGGAATAACCTGTAGAGGCTCCAGCATATGCAGCTGGCTTCAGAAGGCTCATGAAATTCAAAAGGTGTTTATGAGCATATTCATATTTCATGAGGACAGAGATGGCTTATGCATGGAAATGGTGTGGCAGAATAGAAAATGAAAGGAAAGCAAGGCGGCACCTGAAATTCCTTGTTATGGTAAATTATACAGAAGTACACTGCAAGATGATATTCTAATTAAAATCTAACATGTACAAAGGGATTGAGGGACTAGTCCACCCAGATCCCTAAAATCTGAAATTATCAAGATAAGGTTTTCACAAATTCATAATGCAAATTTCATTTTAATTTAGGAATTAAATCTCATCTTACAGCATCTTATCTCAAGGGGTTGTCCTAAATTTAGGACAGTACACTGCAAAACATGGTACCTTGGCAAGTGAAATTATCTTAAATCAAGCTAATAATAAACATTTCTCATTTTTAGGTTGGTGTAAGCTTGTTATAAGATAAGTTATCTTATTTCAAGTCAAGTTAAATCACAGTTTGGGTCCAAATCTCCATGAGAGTCATCAATGATGACAGTGCAAAGAAAAACTTACTAAGAGGAAGAAAACTTGAGATGAGCCAAGACTCAAAAGGAGAACCCATTCTCATCTGGTATTTTTAATGTTTTTACTAGGTTGATGTAATTTTATTGAATAAAATTATTTCACTGAATTGACAGATAATTTTACTTATTTTACAAAATAGGCTTGAAAGAAGCTACATTAATTGCCAATATAGTGTGATAATTTAACTTAATAAAACTACTTAAAATTGGTAACAAAAATCTAGAAATAAATGAAATAATCTTATAGTATTCCTGCCATTATCCCAAATTAAGATGTATTAGATATTAAGACTACATTTAAGATGATTTCACTTGTTAAGATCATTATTTGCAGACATGCTGACAGATAATGTAACTGACTGGGAGCATATAAATCATAAATAAAAGTAGCCCGAACACTGAGCCCTGTGGAACACCATAGGTGATAGTTGTAGGGGTTCACTGCAACCCATTAACTCTCAAAAACTGCTCTTCAGTGCTCAAATGAAACAGAAAACTGGTTGAATGAAACTATTTCACTGTATTAACAGATAATTTTACTTATTTTACAAAATAGGCTTGAAAGAAGCTACATTAATTGCCAATATAGTGTGATAATAACTTAATAAAATGATTTCACTTGTTAAGATCATTATTTGCAGTGTATTCAGGAAATCCAGGTGCAGTTAGAAAGTGTATGCTGTAGTCTTTCTTTATCTGGAGTAGGAATAATATCCTGAACTTACAAACTGTTGTTCTGCAACAGTTACTGTTATAAATGCAATCCCAGCCAAATTGATCATGGTGACTAATCAGCCTCTGTTATATAAAAGCAATAGAACACTGGAAGTCACGAGTCACCTTGTGTAAATAACATTACGGCTGTGATGATCTACACACCTTCAGCTCTTGCTTGCAACCAAATGATGTCATTCGTGTTATCTCACCCCCTTTCATGTTCTATTGCTTAATTATAACATGTGGAATATGTAGAATGTCTCACCCGGAGTGCAACGTCTACTCTCCAATAAGGCCTTTCACATCCACAGATTACAGGTTTATTCAAAACAGTCGACAGAACTGTAATTTAATATGTCATCCCGCTTGAGTGAAGCGATCAAAACCATCACCCCACTTCCAAAGTGTGGAGAAATGTGGACAAGCATGACGGCCCGGTGACGGATCATCTAGCGCACGGCAGACCCTCCTGCCTTTACTCTGAGAGATAGAATGATCGTGATGGATCAATGCCCCGCACCGAATTAGGGGATTAAAGTGAGGGAGATGGATGCGCTTCCCCACCAGCTTAGTCCACAGAGGCTGTGGGCCGATAAGGAGGAGCTGAACACCTGCCAGAGCTTGGCCCGGATGAAGCCTGACTTATGCCCTCATATTTTACTGGCCCTTGATGAGCCTCCACGAGCAGCCATTAATCAAACTCTGCATGGCAGAGGAAGGCGCCAGGGAGCGAGGAGAACCCCCAACCCCCCCACATTCATCTCTCTCTCTATCTCCTTCTTCATCCCTGGAGGAGTAGCCACCGTACCCTGCATATAGTACATGCTGAGGTGGATGAGGTCAATGATGGAATTAATATGTTGGGGGGTATTGAGAGGTTAAGCTTCAGATTCTGTGGCCAGCTCTTAGTAAGCAGCCTGAGGCCATTTCCTGAGTGCTGAGATCTTGGCTTGATATCACAATTGTCTGAATGAAGATGTATTTCGGGCCGAGTAGATGATGTCATGCCTGGAGTTTGAGTTTAGCTGTGTAGAACAGAACATTTTGACCCAAGTCAACCCACAAGTGTTAACCCCTTGAAATCCCAGGCTTATTACATACTAAGCTTTTTATCTGGTAATTACCGGGACTACAATGCAAACTGATTGAGCTATTCATAGGTAATTGAAGTGTCTAACAAAGCTTTGGGCCTGCTGATGGACCCTTTGTGTTTAAGGGGTTAATATGCCTACACCAATATATCAAAATCAAAGACTTTACATGTAATTTGATGGCAGGGTTGCTCAATCCTGGTCCTGAAGATTTAACACCCTGCAGAGTTAAGCTTCAGCCCTAATTTAGCACACCTGATCCAGGTATGGAAAGCTTTCAGAATGAAAACATAAATATTAGACCGAGGTGTGCTGGATCTGAACTCTCCAGGGTGGTACACTCTTAGAAATGAAGGTTCTGTTCAGGTACATTTTTGTTCACCAAGGTACAAACAATGCAAATGTTCCTTCAAAGGTACAGCAGTGGTTTTAAGATCCAATTGTGCACCTTAAATAAGTTTTTCTAGGTCAAAAGTACATATTTATACCTTTTCATAACCAAATGTTTTACAACAGAACAATAAAATAAAAAGCCTAGAAATGAGACGGTATGTCTTAGAAAATATAATTTCAGTGGATTGTGCTACAGTTATGTTCCCTGACTAAAGCTACTGAGATGGACCCTTGAGGGAACCACCCCAGTGACAGTTTTATACCTTTTTTTACGATTGAGCACTATGGCAATGAATAAGAGTGTACATAACTGCTGCACCATATAAGGTGAAATGGAAAATTTTTCATGTTTAGTATCACAGGAAATTGTAACAACTTGGAACTTCTACCATGCTGGCATCATTAATCAATAATCTCAGTTTTTGAAATGGGAAAAAAAATAAAAAACACACTACAGAATTAAAGAGCAAATTATAAAGTAAAAATAAGGGAATTTTGCTCTCTTGGATGAGTAAGCAACCCACTGCATGTTGAATTTACCTTTAAATAAATATATATTAGTAGATCTGTGATCAATCTACTACGCAGGCCTACCTGTGGCTATGTACCTGCTTTTCAACTCCCATCGTGGAGTCCCCTGCCCTGCACATTTTCAACTACACCTCATCCCAACAAGCTGATTCAGCTCCTAAAGAGCTTGATAATTACCTGATTACCTGGATCAGGCATTTTGCAGCAGGGAGGAGCTGAACTACAAGTTAGGGGTCTCCAGGAATGGAACTTTGATGAGATGGGCCTAGTTTTCCAGAAGAATCTTACAGAAACTATACAGGATAGTGGTTCTCCAGGGCCAAATTTGGGACCTACAGATTTACAAAATAATGTTGTTGTCATGTGAAAACATTTAGGTGCCCCAGGTCAAATGATGTGTTTTGTTGATTTTCTGAGTGAATATGATTTTCATCCCAAATTAGTCATATCCAATTCCACCCATATGTCTCCCTCGATCACACGACACCACCAGCACTAGGAGGGCGACGGCTATCATAGGCTTCCTTCAAGACCTCTGAAGTGCCACCACCTCTTTTCAAACTGCCACTAATGCAATATCATTGGACAGGCGAACACATTTAGAGGAAAGTGCCAACCAGCAGTCCTGTTACATCAGCTAACAGGCACCTGGGCTGGCTAACATCACGCTGGGTGATGGGAGAGTCAGGGAGACTATCCTACCCACCTAGACAGGGCAAGGACTCTTGGACTTCTGGCTACAGATGGCTGTAGCTTTACCAGGGACTGAACTTGCAGTCTCCTGATGATGGGGCCAAACTTTAGTTTGGAAAATCTCCAGAGAGAACTGCCCACAAATTATTGCAAAAAAAGTTCATTTTTATTTTGCACAAATAACATTTTATGTTTCATTTCCCCTCCATTATGTTAAATTCAGCTCATCCAAATGATGTCAAAGAAAGTGAGAGCAAATATCACAAAGCCTTGAAATGACAGCAAAGGTTTTTCTTATCAAAATCTACAACATGTCATAAATAAAACATGCACTGAGGGTTTAGGTGTATATACATTCAAAAAAGACTCCACTCAACATGAATATTGACACGACTTGATGTGGTTTAACCCCAATATCGACTGGTCCTGCCCTCCACTGACCCACATGCATTCAGAATATGATCTGGGACTGAAATACCATGCCGTGGGATTCACCGCATGGTCGGAGGCTACGTACAGGACACGGCAGAAGGTGAAGTAAGTTAGAATGACTATTTCCATCCTCCTCAAACAGCTCTTCCATCTACAGCCGCCTGAAAAGTAACTTCCCCTTCTGCGATGCCTCGCTTTCAGATGTCCGCCCTTTTCTTTCCCTTTTTTTTCTTATCCCGCCTCTCACATTTCTCCAGTTACAGTTTCTTTCTCACCTCTCCACCCACCTTCCCTTGCTCTTTCTTCCTCTCTCACTTTCTGACAGCTCCTGCTTGACACTCGCTTTGCGCTCCGGCACAAAGAGGTTTTCATCAAGCTGCACTTCTCTCTTTCTCTCTCTCTCTCTCTCTCTCTCTCTCTCTCTCTCTCTCCTTGGTTGTCAATCTGTCAGTTGGACCCCCCATGGTGCTAGTCTTTCCGCAGCCAAGAGTGAACCAGGCCTAGACTGAAACTCAGACACCCCACCCACAGAGGTGGACAGCAAAAATGATATCTTGCCATACAAAGATTAGATATAAATCGAATATTTCTAATTATAAACGGGAAATATTTGGTGCAAAAATCTGATTGGCTAAGACTTATGTCCTACGCAAGAACATGGCTTTGTTTAAATTTATTTTTCTTGGCGAGTAGAACAAGACTAATCAGTTCAGCAGAGAGCTAACAGGCTAACAGACACCTCCATTAACTTTTAGTGCTAGTCCCTAAATTAAATGTTTACTGGGGAATTTGCCGTAAAATTGAATAAAGAACATTTTACTTTCATGCTTCCATATTTTTATTAAACACAGTGTGGAAAACCAAATGGCGTAACCTACACATCACATAGAGACACGAGTGGAAGTGGACACTATCGTTCTAATGGTAACTTGATAACATGTTGGTGAACATTTCTGAATTCTGAGTTTAACTCTAGCTTTATCATTATGTGCTGATGATTATAAAACAAAAACAAATAAAACAAAAGAAATGACTCCAGTATGCAGTGATGGATGGCTGAAAGCAGTCCATAGTTTCTTGGCAACAATAGCTTCTCCTAACTGTACTTGACAGAAGAACTCATTTTTAAAGTTATTTTAAAAAGGTAAACTTGAACGTTCATTGGACATTTGTGTTTTTTAACATTTTACAAGCGCAAAAAAAAAAGTAAAAAAATCAGGCTGTGATAAATGCTTGCCCAGATGTCTAGCTTATAGTTAGCACAGCCTCAATTGAAAGATACATTTGCTGGATTAAAAAAAAAATTAGAATAATAATCACAGCATCCCAGTTTCACAAATTTAAAGGATTTGCTTTAAGTGTAGAAAATAAACAAGACATTTTGTTTGTTGTTTGACAACAATGATGCTGTTTTCTGTTTTTGTTGTAGCACCGTTCTGACAACTGTCAGAAAGCAGACGCTCGCGGATAGATAACAATTGAAACTTTACTAGTAGAATCAGGGATGCATAGCATAGTCAGGAAACAGGCAAGGGTCAGTTCCAGTAAGCACAGCAAAGCAAGAATGGCGATAACAACAGACAAGGGCAAATCTAATCGAAGTCTACAAAACAAACGATTGATCAAAAACATAAATCCAACTAAGCAGGCAAAAGTACAAAAGGGCAAATCCAAAAACAGAGTCAAAGAAGAAACAGGCAAAAGGTCCTGAACATGATAAACATCAGGAAATAAATGCTCAGTAGTTTCCCAGGGAAAGCAATACCTCACAACTAATACTTGCTAAAGCCCGGGCTTATATGCGATCTTAGTCAAGTGACAGATACACAGCTGAACATTATTAGTTCTCAGGTGAACGTGAACAGTGACAGGATGATGAGGACCGTTCCAGAGTCATGTGACTTCACTGTGAAGTCTGGGTATTAGAGTTCGAGTCTGTTTGCATGCGTGAGGGAAGTAACTCCGACTCTTGATTCCCTAGTGGATTCTGGGGAATGCAGTTCTTGTCTGTCTGAGGACCAGCAGAATGTGTGACATTATGCATGTCAATCAAACGGCCCCTTCCTGTCAAAGTAACCAGCACTTGGCCACATTGAGCTACTTAAGCCATCAGATCATAGATCTGATGGATGGAATGATAGATGGAAGTTTGGCTTGCAAGACTACACCAAGCAGTTTTTATCCTTCTCTCTCTCTCTCTCTCTCTCTCTCTCTCTCTCTCTACCCTCAGCAAGGCCTGATAAGCAGCTCCCAACCATCCTCTGCTGCCATTCAATCTTTAATCCTTCATCTGAAGTCTCCTGACAATAAGCATCAAAAAGTGAAAGCGTGGCATCATAACCACGATTGAAGTGTCTTTAAAGAAGTCCACGATGGCTTGTCGTGAAGCAAATTTTTAATGCTTTCTCTTTGAGAACCTGCTGTACATGACAACGATTACCGAGGGAATAGCTCCTAACAAGTCTAGCTCATTCTAATACACATTTGAAAGTGATTATCATCAGTGGATGCACAAAATTTTCCAGCTGGAAGATAGGGTGTTAGTTTGACTGAAATAGGTATTGATTCATATGTCTACATCATTTCTGCATTTAATAAAATATATCACAACAACACAATCATGCGTTGCTTTTCAGTAATAATTGCACTGATGTATATTTGTCCTGTTATTAGACTGCCTAGAAAGCAATACACCCACATACCCAATAACACACCCACATACATTTTCTAAGCCGATTCTCCCTCAGGGTTGCAGGGTAGGGGGAGAGGTGGGCGGGTACTGGAGCCTATCCTAGCGGTTATTGGGTGGAAGGCAGGATACACCCTGGACAGGTTGCCAGTCTATCACAGGGCTAGAAAGCAAAAAGCAGACGTTTTTTTTTAAATATAACAGTATTAGAACCCATCCTCGGTTATCATATACAGCTGATTATGAATATAAACAGCTTATGAGAGTAAGCTGATGATGATACAGTGACGGGGTCTTTGATATACTTTATACATTAAAAGGCACATTGATGTCCTAAACACGTTCCCATATAGTGCAATCATGAGCCACTCATGGCTGGGACTATGTGAGCTCCCTTTTCCCCGACCATTTAATGTGGTGCTAGTAAACATGGGTGTGTGTTAGCTGATGTAACAGGATAAGCAGGTAGTATTATTTTCCAAGCATATTGAGCTCCAATGGCATTGTGATAGTCGCAGTATGAATGCATGCAGTGGTGCTTCATGTGTCTCAGAGGAAGCTCTAGCCTTCACCTGCTTGATAGCATCATTTGATTGGAAGATCTAACTAGTGGACCTGGACATGACTAAACTCAGAATTGAGCAGAAAATAGGGTTAAGAAATAAATGGAATTACAATTTCAAAGATCTATAATCTGATCATAATTGGATTTCTGCAGTTATCTGATTATTAAAGTGGTCATGTAAACAGCATACTTTGATTTCTTAGACTGGAGGAAGGTCTATAAATCCGATTAAGAAATTTAATAAAGACATTTGATAAAGAGAGCTGGATTTTAGCTCAGTAATCACATTTCTCAGTGAATATAAACTCTTACTCTGATTTTCTGTTTGAGTGTTGCATTGTGTCTATGTCACGTCTTCTTCTGTGAGTTTATTGGTCGGTTGCAAAGCAGAAATTCGATTACTGCCTGACTCATGTAGACCTGGAGTTTCCCCAATGGCTGATTACTCAAGTGCATGTAAATGTGTTGATCGGATTACTGACAAAATCCGATTTTCTGCAGTGATCAGATTATTAAGCGCATGTAAACGGACTCAGTGACAGACGTCTCAAAATGGAAATGTAGTATAATAATTATAATATAGTGTTGCTGTCTTCGCAAAATCTTGGATCAAGCCTATTTTCTGCTTCTTTGTGTATTTCATTGTTTCTTTTAAGGTCCACTTATAGCATTTTTTGTGGTTTGATGTACTGAAAAAACATTGCTAATTCGTTTTTCCATCCTTTTCCAACCTCTCTTTATCCTTTTATACTGCTCTGTCAAGATATATGTAAATAGACTATTCAGGTATTCATTTTTTTCACTATTATGGGTGCCATTTGATCGCAAAAAAAAAGATATATGTAAATGAGCTCTGTTGTGATTGGCCACCATATTTTGTAACTCATACAGAATGCAGTACATGCTCAAACACTTCTTATGACTTCAGTGTGAGTGGGCGAGGCTAAACTGCCATAGGCTGAATAGGCAGATATATGTAAATGTTTTGCTTTTTGTGACATCACAAATGGACTGGGGCATAACACTTTTCAATTCAACTACAAAATGAAAGTAATAAAATAAAAGTAAAACTTTCAAAATGTTAAAACAAAGCATGCTGTAAATGAAATGACAAGCAACAGAACAAGAAACAAATTTACAAATAAACAATGTATGTTGTCGCATATGTTTTTAATTTGGATTTCAAAAAAAGGTGGTCTTGGTCAAGGTGGTCTTTCTAATATTCAACAGCATTGAGAAACCCTATAAGTCGAGTCAAGTCAAGAAGCTCTTATTGTACACAGTGGAGTGAAATTACGTTCCTCCAGGAACATCACGGAGCACAAAGTACAAAGTGCGAACATGCAGACATCGTGTGCAAACAAAAATGTAACTAGAAACAATAAACACGATAAATGAAACAGACATTAGACACAGTAAACAGACAGGACAGTGCAGCACCGACACATTTCTAAACATAAGATAGTGAGAATAAGGTGATATTAACATGCTGTTATCTGTGAGTCATGCAGTCAGATGACGTATATAAACGCAACAGTTACTGAGGTAGAAGAACCTGAGTAAAACAGTGAAAACACAGTGTACCAGCAATGATCCAGATAGTGCAAGTAGAGCATCAAAAGAGGTGTGTGTTTGGAGTAGATGTAAGTAAGATGTGGTTGTAAGTAAGATGTAAGTAAGATGGAGTAGATGTGGTTAGCTGAGTCATTGTATGTTTAAAAACCTGATCGCTTGAGGAACAAAGCTGTTGCAGAGTCTGGCAGTGGTGGCACGGATGCTCCGGTACCTTCTGCCAGATGGCAGCAATGAAAAAAGTCCATGTGAGGGATGGATGGGGTCGTCCACAATGCTGGTGGCTTTCCGGATACAACGTGTGATGTAGATGTCCATGATGGAGGGGAAAGAGACCCAGATGATCTTGTCAGCTGTCCTCACTATGCATTATAGGGTCTTGTGTTCCGAGGCGGTGCAATTACCAAACCAGGCGATGATGTAGCTGCTCAGGATGCTCTCTATAGTCCCCCTGTAGAGCATGGTGAGGATGGGAGGGGGGAGATGAGCCTTCTTTGGTCACCGCAGGAAGTAATGGCGCTGCTGGGCTCTCTCGGCTATGGAGTTGGTGTTGAGGGACCAGGCGAGGTTCTCTGTGATGTGGACACAAAGGAGTTTAATGCTGCTGATGATGTTCAGTGGGGGTGGTCACCTCGCACTCTTCAGAAGTCAACAACCATCTCCTTAGTTTAATCTACATTCAGAGACAGGTTATTGGTTCCGCACCAGTCTGTTAGCCGCTGTACCTCCTCTCTGTACGCTGACTCATCATTCTTGCTGATCAGACCCACCACAGTCGTGTCATCAGCAAACTTGATGATGTGGTTTGAGCTGTACTTTGCAGTACAGTCGGGAGTGAACAGCAGTGGGATAAGCACACAGCCCTGAGGGGCTCAGTGTGGTGGTACTGGAGATGTTATTACCTATCCTGACTGAGGTCCCTCAGTCAGAATATCCAGGACCCAGTTACAGAGGGAGGCGTTCAGGCCCAGCAGCCTCAGTTTTCCAATGAGCTGTTGAGGGATGATGGTGTTGAATGCTGATCTGAAGTCTAGGAACAGCATTCTGATGTAGGCGTCTTTATTGTCCAGGTGGATGAGAGCCAGGTGGAGTGTGGTGGAGATGGCGTCGTCTGTTGAGCGGTTGGGGCGATATGCAAATTGCAGTGGGTCCAGTAAAGGAGGAAGCTGGTCTTTAATGTGCCTCATGACAAGCCTCTTGAAGCACTTCATGATGATGGGCGTGAGTGCAATGGGACAGTAGTCATTGATGCACAACTGGAGACTTCTTTAATAAGAAAATAATCTTCTACCAACTGAGCTGTAAGAGAAGTTAGGAAGTTGTATGTTAAGAAGCAGTAAGCAGTTAGAGAGGTGACCTGGACGAGCTAAAGCGCTTCAGCAGATTGCCTGAAGATATGCTGGTGCTCGACCTTTAAGAGCCTTAATGAATGCCCCCCTCACGGACAGCTGTACACGTGCGTTTGTTGATGAGCTGAAGGACACAGAATCCGACTCTCCTTTGTGCGGACGCCCCAGATTACACTCACATTTCAGCTGTTCCTATGTGTAAACAAACACAACTGTGAGTTTAATCTGTGGTGTTGATATGCAGCGGCACGGTGGCGCGGTGGGTAGCACTGTCGACTCACAGCAAGGAGGCCCTGGGTTTGATTCCCCGGCCAGGTGACTGGGGTCCTCTCTGTAGGGAGTTTGCATGTTCTCCCCGTGTCTGTGTGGGTTTCCTCCGGGTTCTCCGGTTTCCTCCCACAGTCCAAAGACACTAAGTTAGGCTGATTGGACATGCTTGAGTGTGAGTGTGCTAAATTGCCCCTAGGTGTGAGTGTGTGTGTGACTGTGTATGTCTGTCTGCCATGCGATGGACTGGTGGCTTGTCCAGGGTCTATCCTGCCTTCCACCTGATGACAGCTGGGATGGGCTCCAGCTCCCCTCTGTGACCCTGAGGGAGATGCGGCTTAGAAAATGTGAGTGTGTGTGTGGTGATATGCCTGTGTGATATGTGTACGCAGAGGGGAGCCGGAATTCTGCGCAACTCCGGCAAAGAATACATAAAAATAGAAAGAACCATGTCGCTGTTACGGGATTTTATTACAGGAGGCATGAGATTGACAAAGATGGATCAACGTTTTTGGCATGACATGAATTTATTAATTTGCATGTCATCCTGAAACAGAGCTGAGGTTAGACACGGGCAGGGATGAATACCCTGCTGTCTTATTTTCTGTGCTTTCTTGTTAGCTGTGAAACAGATCACTACAGCTAACAGCAGGACAGCATCACTAAGAAACAAAGCCAGTCCGAGATTTACTCTTGTGCTTTCTCTTTCTCAGTCACTCTGTTTGTTTCTCTTCATCGGTTCCTCCTGCAGTGTCCTCTTTAGTCCCTTCGTAGACTCTGCCATGATAAACATGCTGAGAACACTGGACTACTTCTTATAAGTAGTTGGAGAACCATATACTCTCATAATAAAGGGAGTAAACTGTTACTGAGGCAGTCCCCCTCTTGTCACTGGGGTGGGTACATCTCAATATCTTTAGTCAGGGAACATGACTGTATCATAAACCACTGAAATTATATTTTCTAAGATGTATTGACTCCACACACCCCATCTTGTCTCCAGGCTTTTTATTTTATTGTTCTGTTTTAAAATATTAGGTTATGAAAAGATATGTACTTTTCACCTGGAAAAACTTATATAAGGCTTTAAAACCACTGTTGTACCTCGGAGGGAACATTTCCATTATTTGTACAGATATATGAGGCCATACGCTGGCAGAGAGAGTCGGGGTGTGCTCCAATCCACAAGACTGAGTGCACTTCAATTTTTCTCCCAAAATGAAACAAACAGGCTCAATAAATGAGATAAATATTATAAATAAATATTATAAATAAATATTACTAAAAATAAATAATAATAAATAATACTAAAAATGTTTTACAATTTAAATTAAATTTCAGTATTAAAACCACCTGATAGTAAAAATGAAACTCAATGTGTAATTAAAAAATAAAGCATGTTTTAGCACTCAGCATGAAGCCAAGACAAAAACAAAACAAAACAAAAAACACACACACACACATTTTCAAAGCCGCATCTCCCTCAGGGTCCCAAAAAATAAACAACAACAACAAAAAAAACAATAAAAATAAAATCAATGTAAATGTCTGACGTATGATCATTTTTTATATGTACTTATTAAGAAGAAATAGAATGAATTACCATCAGAATTCTAACATTTTCAGCTCACAGACTCTCCTGACTAACAATTTCTGGAAAGCTATCATTGTCAATATCTGTATAAGCAAAAGTGTATAAAAGATTAAAAAAAAATAAATAAAAATAAATAAATAAATAAAAAAAAATCAGCCAAATTTACAAAGCATTTTTAGCATTTGCACATCAAATAATGGCATCTCTGATATGTGTGACTGCCTCGTGTAAATACTTCATAAGTGTACTTGTAATTGGCCAAAAAAACTGATTTCAGTCTCACAAGATGTTGAACCAAAAGAGACATTTCATAAGCAACTTTCCATTTTTGTGGAAAAGTTTCCTGCCAGAGATGTGAGAAGAGCAGCTATAGCAGAGCTAAAGCTTAAAGCAGAGCAAAATAAGTGTATTTTCAATTGTTTTTAGCCCATAGTAGGGCATTAACACATACTGAGACATATTTACAGCCAAGATAATGAAACGCTACTTCAGTAGAATGGGCATGAAATGTTGTGGCTCCCAAGGTGGTTATGTTTTTATTAAGACATGACAAAATATCTCTTTTTAACATTTGGGTTGCCGACCCCTGACCTAGGGTTCTAGGAATTAAGGCAAAATTGCTACATAATGTTGCTATAAATGTCATATTTTCTGCATACCTCATTGCGCATCTTGCACATCTGGACAATAGACACTTTATTGGGTACAACATATGCACATATTTATTCATTCATTCTGTGGTCATTATATGCCGTCATCTGTAAATTTTAGTACAGTCATTATTGCACTGCATCTCTCATCTCAGGTTATAGATATTATCACAGATTGTGGTATTTTTTCTATTTGTACATTTGCCTGCAGATAGGATCTAGTATATTTATTCTTGTTATATATCTACACCCATTTATGGTTACTGTATACTGTCTATCTATCTATCTATCTATCTATCTATCTATCTATCTATCTATCTATCTATCTATCTATCTATCTATCTATCTATCTATCTATCTATCTATCAACCCTGTAGTTGATGTAAAACTTGTATTCAAACTTTTTTTCCTGGTGAACACATAAGCAGCTGCATTCTGAACCAGTTTGAGCCTATTTATAGATATGAAAGTAGAGAAAAAGAGAAAAGAGGGACGGAGATAATATGTATGCTCTAATACGCCTCTAATGGTCTGATATGTATCATTACTGAGAAAGAAACTATAGAAAGAGACAAATCTCTTCAGTATAATGAAGGGAGTCTATAACAGTTCTGTGACATTAGCAAATTTAGTGCAGTGCAATTCATGTGTTAAAACAGCTCATTTTAACATCAGTCTTCACTGATACAATTAGAATTATCACCCTTTTAGCACCCAGTTGTTTACTTAGTTCAGACAATAGCACCATTTAAGCAGCACTCGCACCCATTTGAAAAGACATTACCTTCCAACACAGCCTTGATATTGGTGATTAGAAGACATCAGATGGATATTAAGAGGAAACTTGTTAACAGGCAATCACATCTACTGATTTGTTGCAATGTGTAGCCCTTAAAAAACACTTAACATAATTTAAAATACTTAACATGAGTGTTTGTATAAAATGCCACTTGTACGTCTGCAGAAATGTCCCGGGAAGCTTGAACTTCAGTCGTAAAAATGTGTCGTCATATATCGAGACTGCATGTTGTTTGACGCTGAGATAATACTGACTCTAGTTTATTGAACTGAACAGACATGTGTGACATAATAATTAATTCATTGGACACTCTAACCACTGATTGGCCCCTCCTCCCTGACTCCTGGGTAAAAAGAAACTGGGGATATGGGCAGGAACCTTTCAGAGCTGTAAACTCAATTTTTCCTGTTCATTGTTACCGCGGCTGGAACTCAAGGGTGTAGTTAAGTTTAAATACAGCGGACAAGGATCTAATCTTGGATTAAACTGCAATGTTAATAGTAGTTCACGATTAAAAATCCCTCAGCCATTCAGTCACTCACTCAGCCACTCACTCACTCACTCACTCACTCACTCACTCACTCACTCACTCACTCACTCACTCACTCAGCCAGTCAGTCTGTCAGGTGGCTAAAATGGTGCTAGGCCATTGCTATTATAGCCCAGGTGGTTTCTCAGTTGCTGCTAGGATATTGCTATCTCATGTGATTGTTAAGGTGTTGCTAGGCCATTGCTAGGCTATCCCAGGTTGTTGCTGACGTGCTGCTAGACCATTGCTTTACTATTACAGGTTTTCACTAAGGTATTCTGAGAACCTTGTTATGATGTCCCACATGGTTGCTACAGTGTTGCTTGGCCATTGCTATGAAGTCCCAGGTGGTTGCTAAGGTTTTAGTAGGCCCTTGCCATCATATTTGTTAAGGGGTTGCTATGATATTTGTTAAGGTGTTGCTAGGCCACTTCTAGGCTATCCCAGGTGGTTGCTACAGTGTTGCTAGGCCATTGCTATGATATCCCAGGTGCATAAGCATTTTAAATTATAAAAGTGGCATGAATCAGAATGTTAAGCATGCTGTAGTTCAATCAAATGGAAAAAAGTGTTGCAAATGTTTCACCATGCAATGAAAATAAGAAGAAAACGGGGAGGAGGAACTCACAAACATGAGTTTCAAAAACTGAAAAAAATGATCAAAAGCTACAGAGAAAACTGGGCTCCTAGCAACCACCTGGAAGACCTGGTAGACACCAAAACTGCCCCGATAAACTGCCGACAAACAGCACTTAACGCTTTCATCTTTGAGAGAGAGGAGATAATCAAGCTGTTTCAGATCTGAAAACATCCACAGGTGTTTCTGTCCATCCTTCCACTGTGAGAAGATGACTCAGCACTGTGGGTCTGAAAGGATGTGTAGCTGTCAGGAAGCCCTCACTGAGAAAAGGACACATCCAACTTTCAAATTTGTCCTGAGATTGAAAAATAAATTAAATGAATAGTGGTTTCTGACTTCCACGCAGTGGAAATTGTCACAGTGTTCACATGTTATGTCAAACTCAAAGAAAAGAAAATGTTATCCATGCTTTGGGCCCTTTAAGACTAAAAAATGTCCATTTCGATCGTATTTGATTTTGTAGGTTGTGAAATTATGACAGCCACACCTGTGAATAATGAACACTTAAAAGCTAGACTCATAAAAGACCCGTAGTGGACCCTGCATTAATATCATGTTACGTCCAAGCTGGCTTGTGTCCAAACGGCAGTGAATTTGGGCAGCCCCCAACACCAAAGTGATTACTTTATTGTCCTCTGCAGCTCATTAGGGTCCAGATAGAGTG
The DNA here is from genome assembly GCF_015220715.1 of Pygocentrus nattereri. Lineage (NCBI taxonomy): Eukaryota > Metazoa > Chordata > Actinopteri > Characiformes > Serrasalmidae > Pygocentrus > Pygocentrus nattereri. The sequence continues at coordinate 7,266,647 of NC_051233.1, read as the reverse complement.
TTGTTAAAGAGATTTGCAGCCTCCGTCTTAAATGGAGAAGGCTCGTTTTTACATTATTTAATGATGTATCAGGAGACTTGAAGAACAATTACTGCACTGCTAGACTACCCCACCCCCTTCTTTAAGCCTCAGTCTTTAGTCCAATCATCATGGGGCTACGGAGAAATCCTTCTAGAATTATTTCTCTTTTTTTAACGCTGGAGAAGCCTAGTGGGTTTTTAGTCTATTTCTGAAGACTTGCCTCTGAAAATTCACATCATAATGTGACAATTAAGACTGCCAATTAAAAATCTCAGCCAGACCTTTTGTGTCAGAGGTAATAGAATCTCGTCTGAAATGCTCATTTCTTTACAGAAATCGTTAATTGCTAATTAATTGAACATTCCAACCCCTGATTGGCCCCTGGGTCCTCACTGCCTCCTGGGCAAAGTGAGGATGGGGGCAGGAGCCTTTCAGAGCTGTAAACTCCATTTTTCCTGTTCGTTGTTATCACTGCTGGATCTCAAGGGTGTAGTTAGTGAAAACAATGGACAAGGATCTAATCTTGGATTAAACTGCAATGTTAATAGTCGTTTTCCAATAAAAAACCCTCAGCCATTCAGTCACTCACTCACTCATTCAGTGAATCAGTCAGTCACTTACTCACTCACTCAGCCAGTCAGTTTGTTACTCACTTACTTAGCCAGTCAGTCAGCCAGTCACTCACTCATTCAATCATTTTGTCAGTCATTTATTTAGTGATTCAATCAATCATTCTGTCAGTCATTGAAAATCAGCCATTCAATTCAATCAGTCAATCAATCAATCAGTCACTTACTCATTCAGTGGGTTAGTCAATTACTCAGTCTGTTGCTTTTGTTGGTTTGCTGCTTGTTGATGTGATCTGATGTGTGCTTTGCTGCTGTGATCACTGTGCAGTGTAGGTTTTTGAAGGTGCTGGAGGTTTTGCTATAAAAGCCATTTAAAGTTGCATTTGACTGATAGAGCTACAGTTACAGATTATATCATGATAACATAGAGTGCTGAAGCTGGGCTTCTGCCTGCACCGTTACGATGGGTCAAACTAGGAAAATATGCTAAAAAACTACAGGTTGACATGAGGGTTCATTTAAGGGTTCATTCATTTAGTCTTTCAGTCACTCAGTCAGCCTTACAATCAGTCACTCAGACAATCAGTTATTCAGTCAGTCATTTAGTCAGTTAGTCAGACAGTCACTCATACACTCAGTCACTCAGTCTTTCAGTCGATCAGACAGCCAGTCGCTCAGTGAGTTATTCAATTATTAATTTTATTATTCAATTAGTCATTTACTCAGTCATTCAGTCTTTCAGTCAGTCAGTTAGCCAGTCACTCAGTCAGTTATTCAATTATTACATTATTCAATTTGTCATTTAGTCAGTCAGTCATGCAGTCACTCATATACTGTCACTCAGTCTTTCAGTCAGTCAGTCAGCCAGTCACTCAGTCAGTTATTCAATTATTACATTATTCAATTAGTCATTTAGTCAGTCAGTCATGCAGTCACTCATATACTCAGTCACTCAGTCTTTCAGTCAGTCACTCAGTCAGTTATTCAATTATTACATTATTCAATTAGTCATTTAGTCAGTCAGTCATGCAGTCACTCATATACTCAGTCACTCTGTCTTTCAGTCAGTCAGTCAGCCAGTCACTCAGTCAGTTATTCAATTATTACATTATTCAGTTAGTCATTCAAACAGTCAATCACTCAGTCATTTAGTCACTCATCTAGCAAATCTAGAATCTAGCAAAACTGTACTTACACATATAGATTGACATCTTGTACATCTTATATCCATATCTTGTATAATCTGGAATATTTCTATATCAGCATTCTATCCACTGTGTACCTGCATCTCATTTATTATCTAGCTCCGACTAACTGGACATAAGGAATGTGAATATTTCTTTTATATATATATATATATATATATATAATTGAAATTCTATAAGGGGGCTACACACCTAAGATTTTCACTCACTTTCCACCTGTGCAAATGTGATGTGACAATAAACGTGATTTGATTTGATTCATGTAAATGAACGATTATTGATCTACTGACACGACAACTAACCTCCAATGGACAGAGGGCCTCTTCTCTCCAGGAAAAGAGGTGAATCAGTGAGTCATGTATGAGACTCACAAATACAACCTCCATCCTGCTCTGACTCAGCCCGGCGGAGCTACAGCCAGCTTCGCCGACCACATACGCAGAAGGAGAGAGAGTCAGACTGTGACACAATACGGCTGTTTGATTAGGACAAAGAGAACATTCTTGTCAAAGCAGAAGAGAAGTGTATTCTTACTGTTCAGCAGCCGCTTTCCGGCGTCCTTGTGCCGCTGTAAAAGTCTCTGAAGCGGAATAAGAGAAGCGCACAGACTTCCTCAAAGTTCAAAGCTGCCTTTAAATCAAAGATATAACAAATTTTCATCTTTAAACCTCTCCTGGTTTGAGAAGAACTCGGAGGAGTTGAGGCAGGAAAGTGGATGAGAGTATGATGCTTTAAGGATCCTGTGGAAAGAGATCAAAATTAATCATTAAAACAGAACTTGTAAATTATGTCACAAGCTGAAATCAGGACACGTTTCTAATCCAACGTCAGTCAACAAAGAGAGGCAGCAAAGCGTGATCTAACTGCAGGTATTTCTGAGTCAGAATCGAATGCTAAGATTTGATTAGGCTAAAAATGAAATATGCTCCTGCTCATATATTCACCCTTTAAGATGTTGACATGAAATGTTAAATATTTGGTCCATTTATTAATTTATAAGACGCTAAATGTTACATTTTTTATCCTATTCTCCTTCCTTTAGAATGCTAAATGCTAAAATGCTAGCATGCTCTCTCCGACTTCATGTACATTCTTTAAGAAGCTAAGATTTTATTATGCTAAATGTTAAATATTTAACCCATCCTCATAGCCACTGAAGTGTCTGAGCCACCAGATGAATGCTGGAGCTGAGGGAACTCCATATGAAATCCAATGTTTATACTGGGGCCTAATATGTATCCAGCTGTGTGGTATCTCAAAGCTCCATATATGATACTGATATAAGTTTGGGGCATAACATGAATCCGGCTGTATGTTTAAAGCTCAGGGGGCTCCATATATGGTGTTTCATGTGTATGGAATATTTAGCTAAGGTGGCCCAGGCCTAAAGCTCAGAGCCGCTCAGAGCTTTTTTCGTCATAGATGATTTTGGCTTCATTCTCTCTCGAGCAAAACCATGGTGCTTGATTCTGACGCCGACCTATAAATGCAAATAAACTCCCTTTTTATGCAAGATGGTGTCGACGAAGATTCTTCCGTCATCTTCGCAGTAATTGCTATTGAAATAAACCACACCACCTTTTAAGATGGCAAGTGCTAAGATGTTAGCATGCTAAATATTAAATATTTCACACATCCTTTGAGATGGTAACATGCCCAATGTTAAATATTTGATCACTCCATATATCTATCCATAATTCGCTAAATGCTTAATAATCTTTAAAGATGCTAAATTCTCAGATGCCAGCAGGCTAAATATTAAAAATTCTATCCACACATGTCTACATCCTTTAAGAATGCTGAACGCTAAAATTTCAGCATGTAAATCATCCATCCATCCATCCATCCATCCATCCATCCATCCATCCATCCATCCATCCATCCATCCATCCATCCATCCATTTTCTAAGCCGCTTCTCCGTCAGGGTCGCGGGGGGGTGCTGGAGCCTACCCCAGCAGTCTTCGGGGCGAAAGGCAGGATACACCCTGGACAGGTCGCCAGTCCATCGCAGGGCAGACAGACAGACACAGACAGTCACTCACACCTAGGGGCAATTCAGCATCTCCAACTGGCCAGACTGCATGTGTTTGGACTTTGGGAGGAAACCGGAGAACCCGGAGGAAACCCACGCAGACACGGGGAGAACATGCAAACTCCACACAGAGAGGAACCTGGTCACCCGGCCGGGGGCGTGTAAATCAGACATGTATTAATCACTAGCAAGAATAGATTTGGAATAGAATGCATAGAAAGTAACAAACGGTGAAGGTTGCAGGTTGAGCTTTTCTAATGGCTTCATTTCGATAAAATCCAAAGACATCCTGCTTCAGTATTTTGCATCTCTGATGGTTTTCTTCAGCTTTGTTGCAAATGAAACTGCAGATTCATCAGATTTCTTCCTACAGGCCCGAAATCAAAACAGTAGAATTCAAAACAAGCTTTCAAGATGCTAAACGTTTTGCCCTGATATCCTTTTCCATCATTTCCATTATGATAAACGACTTCATGTTTAATACACATCTTTTAAGAGCCTATATCCATTCCTGCCTGCTTTTCCGTTCCCCATTCTGATGCATGGTGAGCCATCAAAGGCAGATTAACTAAACCGCAGTGTTGATCAGGGACCTCATATCTCATCAGTAGGAGATGCTGCATTGTAGAAAGCGCCAGTCCAAAGGGACCCCCGTAGACACGTCGTGAACTACGCTGTTAATTTCCCATCCCCACCCCCCCACTCTGAGAAACTTTTAAACACAGCGGAGAGGGCACTTGGCCGTTTTTGATCTCTTTCGCTAAAGGGCTGTGTTAGAATAGCTGGTATCCATTAAGGCTTTTTACGTAGCTACTGAATCCTAATTTGCTCTCCCCGCCTCAAGGCTGCTACTGTGGTTCCTCCACACACTCGAACATTACTGCTGTAATTGACAGACAGATAATGAGCGAGTCTTGCCAATGGGAGAGAAAAGGAAGCATTTCAAGTGGAGTTCTTTCATTCATAACTCATGATGCCATTGAGGTTCCTCATGCTTCTTCCATCCTCAGCAAGTGAAAGGAGAAGGCCAATAAACAGCCAGTGATCCAGCATAGGAGGACGTATTTAACAATATGGCTAAGCTTCTTCAGGTTTAAACAGAAAAGCTTGCACATGATATTTACTCGCTGGTTATGTTCATATGTAGCCTCAGAGTCTGTTAATAAACCTACCAATGTCTCAATAAGAATAGAACACATCTACACACTCTCAGGACTAAAGGTATAAAGGTAGTAATGTGTCACTGGGTCAGTGCCCCTCTTGTCATTGGGGTGGTACCATCAAGGGTGCATCTCAGTACCTTTAGTCAGGGAACATAACTGAACCATAATCCACTGAAATGATAAGTTGTTGACTCCATACACCGTCTCGCCTCCAGGCTATTGTTCTGTTTTAAAACTTGAGGTTATAAAAAATAACAAATATCTACTTTTCCACTAAGAAAAACTTATTTAAGGTTCACTATTGGACCTTAAAACTACTGCTGTACCTTTGAGGTTCATTTACATCGTTTGGACCTTGATGAACAAAAGACGTACCTGCACTGAACCTTTATTTCTAACAGAGTACATAAGCCAGCGCTGGAAACAACCGAAGGACACAAATTGAAAATGGGCTTTTTACATTGTTAAAGAAGATAAAGCAGAGTGACCTTCTGGCCACATTACCACACTCCCTAGCCACAGCCTCCCACCAAAATTCAGAACGATTCGTCAGCGTTTTAAAGAGTTCTGTGCTGAAGAGTTTTTTCAGGGCATGTAAGTCATTTTTTTTTTCCACCACAAGTTTTTCGGTCACTGAGCTGTTTGTGTATATCACTTTAATCACCATCTTGTTGCCAACAACATAGCACTGTTTCGAAGCAACTAACAAGCTCACAGCCGGGATTAGTTGTAACACTCTGTGACAACTAAACCACCTTAAATTATCAAGGTCAAATAGAATTTGTCTTTTTGTTCCATGTTTCCACAGATTGTATAATGGAAAAGAGAAAACATCTGAAATCAGGGATTTTCTTCTGCTTTATTATTGTCTTTCAGAGCTTAGCATTTTGTTTTTTATATTTATGAAATTGACATTAACATGAGGGAGTCTTGCCATTGGGAGAGAAAAGGCATCATTTCAAGTGGAGTTCTTTGATTCATAAGTCATTGTCATTGAGGCTTTACCAACTGTTACCATTATCAGCTGGTAAAGCTGTAGTTATTCAGAAACAATGTTCCATAGTTTATTTTATATAAAATACGCCTGTCATTGTCTAACACACAGCCTTCATATCTAATTTGATGTGTGAGTGTATCTACTGATTGAGCTGTATGTCAGTTAATTTTAAAGCAATTAAAAAAACAAGCTGAAAACTCAATAACACATTGCTGATCGTCTCATTCTTACTGGACTGGTTTTCTATGCATGCATGTAGTTGTGGGTTGGAGTGAGCATGTAAACAAAGATTATCAATCAGATTGTTGAGTAGAATGAGCATATAAACACTTCAGTCTTAATCTGTAATTAGGATGAATTCAATTGGATTAGTGAAAATCTCTGCATGTGAACCTGGCCTGTGTCCTAATTAACCTAGACAAAGTCAACTTACTGTAATTTGTTAAGTGAAATATGCTTTTTCGTACAGTTTTTCACATGTTATCTAGATGGAACTGCAAAACATGAGATCGTAGAGACCAATATAGTGTTTGTGCTTTTTGAATTGATCACAAGTTTGACAGCATTTGTTCAAGTATTAATGTTTCCCCATAGTCACTCTTCCTCATAGATGTTAGACAAAATCTCACATACATACTAGCACACAGACATATTAGCAACCACCTGGAACACCCACACCCACACACACACACACACACACACACACACACACACACACACACACACACACACACACACACACACATCTTCTAAGCTGCTTCTCCCTCAGGGTCGCAGGGGGTCCTGGAGCCTACTGGCTTCTGAACTGTGCATTGATAACAAGCTGAGTGGTCTTTAGTCTGGGGATCACAATGTTCATGATTTCCAAAAAGAATTAAAGATTTTGATTTGTCAGACCATAGGACACTTTTCCACTTCACCACAGTCCATTTTAAATGACCTTGGGCCCAGAGAAGGTGGCAGCAATGTATTTAATACATTCAAATTATACAAAAAATACATATCCATATATATTTTTTTCCATACAGTTTAGTTCAGAAGGTCTTTAAGATAATGGAAAACATCTAAAAAGTACACTGCATGTCCAAAAGCATTCACCAAGTCCTTCAAGTGAATGAGTTCAGGTATTCAGATGGGCACATGCAACTTATAACCTCCATAGAAAATCGTTGACTAATAGAACAAGATGGTCTGGAGAGTCTAAGGCCACCATGTCCAATGCTAAATGGGGTCTAAAGGGGTATAATGATGGTTAACATTGGGCTGTGGGGAAGTGGAACTGCATTCTCTGGAATGATGGAGCTTCATCCAATACATGAGATGGGGATGAGCTGGAGTTATCCAGAACTGACCATCCAACATCAATTCCTGACCTCACTAATGCTCAACCACATCATCACAGCAATGTTCCAAGCCTTCGCAGAAGAGTAGAGGCTGTTATTGCATCAAAGAGGAACAAACTCCCTATCAATACCCTTCATTTCAGAAGAAACGTTGGAGGAGCAGGTGCCTGCATCATAGTGGACATTCAGTGAGGTGGGTCCAAACTTTTGACGTGTGCTGTACATATTTGTCACAGACAGAATCAAGTGCCAGGCACGTTTTCTGAGCAATAATGTGATATCAATGCCAGGCAGTGGCATTACTGAAGCACAAACACTGAGCAACAAATGCTCCCAGATGGTCCACCGTCAAGTCCCTTCCAGACACGTGTCCAAGCATCTGCTGGCTTCTTTGCAGTAACATTGATCACACAGATTGTGTAACGATAGCACTTTCCAGTTAGCCTTCCCTCTCTCTCTCCTAGAGCATCCCTATGAAGCTCTACCTCACAACACAGACTGCCAAACTAGCCTCCACTTTCGTTCGGCGGAGCTAACCTCTGAAATCGATTCGCCGTGGCCGTGTGTCTTTGGCCGAAACCCAAACATTTTTCCTTTTCATTCAATTTCATCATGGTCTGGGTTTTGCCATACAAGGGTGCAAATGCACACTCAGTGTGAAGCTGCGAAAAGTTAGCATAAACGAGTCCTGTGAGAGGCGGCTATGTGCTAGAAGTGGAGATTTCCTCCACTTTTCATTTGCCTCAAAGTCAGGGCTGATCTTTGATTAAAATTAGATAGGAATAGATGCTGACTAAAGGTGGGTGTGGTAAAGATGCCTGATGACCTGATCACTAGAATGCTATGATCTTCTTTATATCTAAAAGAAAGCTCGGATTTCCAATGTGCCATATCATTGTATGCCTTCCACTCTTAGAAAGGGCTCCAAGCAGTGGAGAAGCCTCAGAGAGAGATAGTCCCTTAGAAAGATTGGTCAATCAGTTTTCACTAGTATCTACACAGATACAGCCAAACGAGCTCTCCCAGTGGTGAGGGCTTTAGGTGCTGGTCTAAAGGCCTTAGATGTAAGACTGACTACCAACTGTATTAAGAAATGACAGAGGAATCAATCAATAATGCAGTGATTTTTTGAAGAGGGACCATTTTGGTAAAAGAAAACATCAGCTGGGCCTTTTGGATGTTCTAGATATGTATTTGATTCTGAAAAAGAGTCAAAGTCTAAGCAGTCATTTTCTCAATAATGATGCTAAAATGCTGTAATAATGCTAAAATGTCTGATACACACGTTAAACAAAAACATAGGACATGATGCACAGTTGATTTTGAATGTCTGAAAATTGTGCATGTAGCACTGTTTTGAAGCAACTAACAAGCTCACAGCCAGCGCTAACTGGGCTTTAAGTACAGCAACTGAGCTGCGGGATTAGTTGTAACACTCTGTGACAACTAAACCACCTTAAATTATCAAGGACAAATAGATTTTGTCTTTTTGTTCCATGTTTCCACAGATTGTATAATGAAAAAGAGAAAACGTGAAATCAGGGAAATGTACACCACAGAATATTTTTTTCTGGCTAGACTTTGACAAGCACTGACCAAAATGGCCAAAGGTCTGGGTCTAACAGACATGGTCCATCACCCAGGCTTACTTTACTTTACCTTACTGCTGTTGTCAGAACAAAACCTCGTATCTCCAAAATGGTATGTAACGTGCCGAGCACATCCAGAGGCTCGCAGATGTAAAACACAAAGGAGACTTTACTGATAGAATCACAATCGAAAGTCATCATCAAAAAATGGGTCAATGCCAGAAAGCACAAGAGAAACAAACACACAAACATAACACCAGGTGAAAGGTCCAAAAAGGGAAACGCAAAAAACGTAGTCGGGAAAACAGGCAAAAGGTCAAAAATCAGTGATCATACACAAGTGTTAATAATCTGAATGGCAGAGCAAAAAGGCCAAAGTCGAGAAACGAAAAGCAAAGGTCATACACGAAAAACGTACAATGGAATGAACTCTCAGCAGATCACGCAGTGGATACAATACATCGCAAAGTCCCTATGCTAAACCCCGGGCTTATAAACTAAACTAGGTTTGTCATATGATCAAGAACACGGGAGAATGAGAGCATTAACTTCACAGGAGAAGATAAAAACCTACTTTACTTTTAATGTAAGTCAATGGAACCAGACCTTTTTCCAAGTTATTTTGGGCCATTTCTTTTGGTCCATTCATCTTGAAATTTACAAATACTGTAAAGAACAACAGAACTTTTTCGAATTATGCAAAAACGGAAAAATGACAAAAATGGAGATATGAGGTTTTCTTCCGATAGCAACAATATATTACATCAAAAATTGGACTACATGGAACTGATATTTATGGTAATATATATCATATATGGAATATACTTGATATTATGCAAAACTATGCACAATATAACGTACAGAAATCTAGTGATCATTGTCATTTTGCTTTACTACCAAAAAAATCTCTTCTACAAATTTAAATGTGGTACTTTCCACACAATCTGTCTGCTTGTTTCAATGAGCTATGGTTCCAAAATAATTCATATAAAGCTTCGACATGCTTTTGCTATTACCGACAAAATGATTGAAAGCTAAATGTTCTCTGAACTAAAACAAGAATGGTGAGAATACCCCTTTTTTACATCAGCAGTCAGAACAGACACAGAGCTGTCACCACATAACCCAACACAGCGAGGATTCGATAAAGAGTCAAAGGTCCAGAGACTCTGGGGAGAGGGAAATTAGCCCAGTGACAGTGACCCAATAGCTGGGTCATTTCCCCCAGCAGAGCAGCGCTCCTGTTGTGATCACTCAGAGCCGGATGTCAGAGCCCATTAGCAACACGTGTCATTCTAATCTGCTGAGGTGACTCACTTTTCCTTGACGGGTGTCGCAATGTCTTAATTGGACTCCTGTTGACTGTATAATAGGCTTTCACTTCTGTCCGTCTTCAGCTCCTTTGTCGGAAAGGGAGCAGCCACATTGCATACATTCTGAGGCTGCCTATAGGAAAGAAATAAGCCGTTATAATGGAATTACAGTTTGTATTGTTGTCAATGGCTTTATGTTTTGAAAACCTTTATATTCCATTTGACACTAGAGAGCGTGAAACTGAAGCCTGATTACGACCTGCATCTGCAACTTTGAGACCCGACACAATCTAGTACTGCTGAATTTACACCTAAACCCAGCTTACATACACTAACAGAGATGGATGGTGCCTTACTACCTTGTACCTGTGCAAATGGCAAAAATATTTCTTGAAACTTGATTGTTATAGAAATTTATATAGGCATATGTTCTCAAATAGACAGAAATCTGAGTTAACCAGAGCTTGATCTTGCATTTGCAAAATTGTCCTGAAGCCTGCCAGAAACCCAATATTTTCTCAAGCCAGCGTTGAGTACCAAGAAATGGACTGTAGAGCAGCCTCGGAGAGAGATAGTCCCTTAGAAAGACTGTCCAATCAGGACTGATTTCGCTAGTATCTACACAGATACAGCCAAACAAGCACTCTCATTGGTGAGGGCTTTAGGTGCTGGACTAAAGGCCTTAGATGTTAGACTGACTACCAGCTGCATTAAGAAATGACAATAAGAGTCAATAATGCAGTGATTTTTGCAATAGGGACAGTTTTGGTGAATGAAAACATCAGCTGGGCCTTTTGGATGTTCTAGATATGTATTTGAGTCTGAAAAAGAGTCAAAGTCTAAGCAGTCATTTTCTCTGTCATGAGTCAAAGCAAAATTGAGGCATGTTAAAATGTCTGAAATACATGTTGAACAAAAACATTCTGGCCAGATTTGGACAAGTACTGACCAAAATGGCCAAAGGCCTGGCTGTAACAGTCATGGTCCATCAGTCAAGCTTACCTGAAGCTAACCTGAGCTTGTTGTTGCGTTTGGAAAATTGGCCTGAAACCTGTCAAAAATCCAATATTTTCTCAAGCCAGTGTTGAGTACCAAGCTAATAATTTACAAGTCACATTATATGACACTTTATTTGGATGGTCCACTGTAGATGCTCAGTCTATGTTTAACTAACATTCTCAATATTTATTAAATGTGACTGATGTTGAAGTTGCTTGTGAAGGATTCTTTTAAGTCTAGCTCTAAACCTAACCTTAACCCCAACCTCAGCGCAAAACCTACCCCTACACTTAAACCATAACCATAATGCTATTGCTAATCAACTATCACCATAAAGTTTTTAATTCATTTGTAGATCATCTACAGAGGAACATTCAAATAAAATGTGGCCCATTATATTTACAAAATTAAATTTTGATGTACTGTTAGGGTTGTATTCCATCTAACGAAACTCTCCATAGAAATTACCAACAAACACTTCCGGCAGGAATATGTTAGCTTAGCAATTTTCCCCAAAACATTATCAATTCCAATTGATCTTTCACTAGGTGACATTGTACCTGTTTTTCTCTTTTTTTCACAATTTTTTTCTCTTTTTTTCAAAAAAATTTGGTTCTCACTATGGTGGGCAGGGTTGCCAAGTCCAGCAAAAATTTCCTGCCCAAAGTTTGCCTAAAAGTTGCCCACGAGAAGCTGAAATCTAATCACCCTCTCCCTTAACTGCATTTTCAAACTAGTCCACTTTGACAAGAAAACCACAAAATTGGCCACCCAGACGGAAAATGCCACAACACAAGCAAAAAAGGGTAAGTGTGTGGTTCTACATCACCATGTCTGTACCATTATTAACTAGAATTTGAGTCATTACTGTTTATTCAAATATAATTACATGAGTAATTACATTACATAGTTACTACATAGTGAATGTGTTTAAATTTGATTTACATTATGGATCAATATCATTTGCTTCTTTTTTCCCAAAGTATTAGTGTCAAAAGAGGGCAAACAATACAAAAAGGATAGTAAAATGAAAAATAGTAAAATCAGAATGAAATATCTGCTCTTTCACTTACAAGCTTATGACGTGAGTGTGTGCTCTTCTCAGATAACTTGTTTGTTTGAGCTGAAGAACCCTCACCATGTGCAAATCTCACAGATGGATGGAATGACAAAAATCCACAATAGAGATCTTAATAATATCACATTAATCCAAAGGGGATAAAATGGGAGGATGGTCATTTTACAAGGTTTCTTCATGGTTTTAGACTGGAGGATGGCATTCCCTCACATCCCTCCTCAGATCAAAGCCTGGTTGTACTTATACAGTGACAAATCCATTCTGTTTTCTTACACAGATAATTTTCCAACTACTCTTTATTTCTATCTCTTCATGTTCTGGTTGACTGTTCTGTATACAGCTTCATTTACACAACAAGCTGAAACTCCTTCAGCTTAAAAGGGCTGGGCTAAACTGCTGTAGACTGAAAAACCAACTTAGTTTCCACATTTGGATTAAATGAGAAATCTTTGTACATTTTCTCAAATAGATGTACTAACCTGAGCTTGACCTTGCATTTGGAAAATTGGCCTGAAACCTGCCCACAACCCAATATTTTCTCAAGCCAGTGTTGAGTACCGAACTAATACTTTACAAGGGCAAAAACACGCTTGATATTGATTTTCAGTATGAATACGGACCGCGATCCTTCCATCTTTTTGGATTTTAAGCAGGAGGTGTCAGAAAAGTTACCACATGGATAACTGGCTTGTGGCGGCCAAGTGTTCATAGTGACGTCACTTTTTGATCCTTCGATGTTCTTCCTATCATTGTGAAGCAGAATTCACCAAGCGCTGGACTGTTCACCCACTAACAGGGAGCATGAGCTGGGTTTAGACCGTCGTGAGACAGGTTAGTTTTACCCTACTGATGTTGTGTTGTTGCAATAGTAATCCTGCTCAGCACATTATATGGATGGTCCACTGTAGATTCTCAGTCCATGTTTAACTATCCATCCATCCATTGTCTAAGCCACTTCTCCGTCAGGGTTGCTGGAGCCTATCCAGGATACACCCTGGATAGGTTGCCAGTCCATCGCAGGGCGAACAGACAGTCACTCACACCCAGGGGCAATTTAGCATGTCCAATTGGGAGGAAACCGATGCAGACATGGGGAGAACATGCAAACTCCACACAGAGAGGACCCTGGTCACCCGGCCGGGGAATCGAACCCAGGCCCTCCTCACTGTGAAGTCTAGTCTAGCCCTAATCTTACACCTAACGTTAACCCCACACTTACTTTCCATATTTGGACTGAATGAGAATGTACAGTACATTTTGAAACATGAACAATGTTTATGTGCTACATCAAACCCCTTAATTAACCAAAAGACATTGAGTTTATTAAACTGACAGTAACAGATAAGGGCATTCCTTCTAACCACGGTTCCTCATGAAGTATCAGGCATTCCGTCTGTGCTGAAGTTCCAGCAGGTCTGTTATTTGCTCTAGTATAAAGAGTGTTAAAATCGACGGACGATGAAAAATGCATATTCAGCCTCCTCTCGATTTCACTTTTCATGAATATGAAACGAACTCGGCGACTAGCACGAATAGACGGCTGCTCAAATGAGCGCACCCAGAGGAGCCCGCTCTATTAGCTGGAGCAGATGGCTAGTCACTCAGCCACCAGCCTGGGAGATGAGCCGAGCCCGTTTGCATTGATGTGTCACGTCTAAAAACAAGGGCACGCCATGTGACTTAAAAGTCTAACGGCATTTGGGCAAACAACTGGTGTAGATGGGGGATAAAAAGCCACAGAAAAGAACGACGGATTAGTGTATTCACTCTAATGTCGCAGGATAAACCCTGCAATCAGAACACTTGAGTTTTCGGAGGGGCGGAGGGGATTTTTAAAAGCAAAAAGCAAAGTTTGGAAAAAGCAAAAAAGTGAAATTGAACAATGCCGGTAGAAGCTTCTCTCTTAAGAGCATAAAGCCTGGTAGAGGAAGGATTGTCTAGGAGAGAGCAATTATCAAGCTCACTTGAAGTATGTTCTCTGAAATGCTGTTTTTTTTTTCATTCCCAGCAATTTTTTTTTTTTTTTTTGTTCTCTCAGACAAGCGCTGCTCTGCTTCTTTCACCGGAGCTCATTTGAAACCTTTTTTTGTCCTTCTGTTCCTCTTTGCCGGTGTTCTCTACTGTCTCCTGTACTTTCCAGTCGATCAGTCATTATGAAAATAGGGGAGATAGCGACCATTGTGATGCCAAAAGCAGTCAGAGATGGATTGTACACAGGCACAGCAAGTTGGAGGTTATGTAAACTTCCCACGCAATATCTCTCTCTCTCTCGCGAAGAACCTCAAACAAGCCCCGCAAACATATTTTCATAATTGCAGCTCTCTGGAAAAGTAGCCTATTAAAAACGCTGTCGAGATGTTCCGCTAACTGACAGATCCGCCGTTCCGCCCCACTATTTTGCATGTCACCGCATTCTGAAGTTGTTTCTCTGAAGTGGCACATAATTGTTATTTATGGACCATTGTTTATTAACATAAGAATGAGGTTTAGTGAGGCCTCTTGTTAGGGAAATGATGGAAATAAAAACAAGTGCTGCTGATGCAAAGGCCTTGCAAACGAAAGGTTATGATGAGATATATTTCATTCAGTTTTATTAACAGTCAGATCATTGTTTTTAAACATGTCATTTCATCTGGACATCAGCAATTAAGAGGAGTGGTGTTTGACCAGTGGAGACAAAGCAGCCTTCAACCCTTAGAAATCCACAGTTACTGTAATCGTTCATTGTGAGAGTTATTACTGTCATTCTACTTTACTATTTAAACTTAATTATGCAATTACATAGTAATTATATAGTAATTACATAGTTTGATTATGGCACAGTTACTTATATCCAATTAATACAAGATTTAATACTGTAACTACAGTCACTACTGTAATTTTGCTGTACTATTTATATAGTAATTACATCATTTCAATTACAGCACACTACATAATTACATTACAAATTACTTAGTAAATACACAGATTGATTAATGTCAATGATATGTACAGTTATTACACTGTTGTCAATGATTGTAACAGTTATTACTGTATTTATACAGTAATGACAATTTGACTTACTTTACACAATTATATGTAATTTAGTAAAAGCTGTAACTGGATTACTGTGATTTTGCGTTTCTATTTAAAAGTAATTATGCACTTTCTTTGTAATTATCTAGTTATTGAGTAGTTTGATTTATTGCAGTTATTTATGTAAGATTTATTACTGTAACGATAGTCAATACTGTAACTTTCAAAGTACAGTATTCAAATGTAGTCACATCATTAATTAATGACATAGTAATTACAAAATTTGAGTCAACATCAAATAAAAAATACTTTATCACCACATCATTTGATTTATGTTATAATTATTTGTATGCAGTTTAATATTGTTAATACTGTAACTATAGTTATTAATGTTATTGTGCTTTAGTATCCAAATTACACAGTAATGGCAATTTATTTTCCTTCACACAATTACTCACATGTGATTTAATACAAATGTCATGAGTTTAACTAGATTAGTGCAATTTTGCTCTACTGTTCAAATGTATTAGATATACAGTTAGATTAGTATTGTATTAGAAATGTATTAGATATACAATTAGATATTACATTAGTAATTACATAGTAATTACACACAGAGAAATGCAATTATATTTCCTTTATGTTGTGTATCAACTGGTTTGAGACTACACTTCTGGCATTTTTCTTGTTGCAATCTCAAAAGAATATATAAAGTCATGGTAAAACAACTGCACACAGGGAGGCAATGACAATTAAATTCATAGTAAAATATAAATATAATCATAATAAAATATTTCCTCTTATACTTAAAAACACCAATGTGGTGCGGCAGAATTTCATCCTTACAAGTGAGAAATGATTCATTATTAATTTAAATGTATGTGGGATCTTTAAGCTCAATGCATTTAAGAATTTTTTATGTTTTTTTTTCTTGCTCAAAACTGTGAAAATGGTTCTCAAATAGGTTTATTAGGGTGAGATAATCATAACTATTTTTTTAAAAGTAGGTTGCATATCAAGGTTTGGCCAGAAAGTGGCTTATAAAATACACAGTTTACAATCCACCCTTGAAAGAATGTCTCTGAGTTACCAGTCAGGTTGTTATCTTGTCCCCAACTCACTGACCTTGTCCAGTGATCATTCCTCCAGCATATGTTCACCATTTTAAATGGGTGCCTAGCATACAGTTGCAGTCAAATGTTTGGGCACACAGTCGTAGAAAACGGCTGTAGTCAACTGTTCATATTCAGTTAGTTGTGAGCACAGTATGTGCAATGTCAAGCAGCAATTCTCAATTACTTAATCCATCTAATCAAGCACAGTTTTGTGAGTTAAGTTCTGGAGTTTGTGGTAGTTGTAATCCATCAGGTACTACAAATACTACAGAACAGATCCAGACTTTTGAGCCTCACAAAGAACAAAATGCCCAAAAGTTGCATAATTTTGGATTATAATGCTGTATTTAAAGCCCAAAGCCAGTTTATGAGGAGCTTGGCCACTTCTTATTTCCCCTATTATATTAAAAACAGGACTGCTAAACAGCAGAGGGCGCCCGTGAGCGAGTCCTCAAGGAATGGGTGTAAATGGGGCCTCAATGGCTAAAAATGAAAAAGTTAAAATAGTTTCTAATCACTTTCCCAGATCGTTTCTTTAATTTTAGAAAGCAACATTTTATTTAACTAAAAAAGCAAAGAAAACTCACCTGTATGTATCTTTTACTAAAGCAAACAGGTTTTGGCAGCCGAATGCTGGCATTACAGCTAGTGAGTGCTGATTGGTTGGTGAGCGGAGCAGCTCAATGATTGTTCGCGCTCATAGATGCCATGAACATACATGAAGTGCCATTGTAAACTCATATAGCTCGAGTTTAAAAGCTCTTAAAATATAACAGCGGTTTTAAAATGCTTTATGCTGTTCTGTGTTCAAGAAATGACTGCAATTCATTTACATTAAAAATGTTTAAGCATTTATAAATGATTATTTTGCTCAAATGCATATTAACCCATTCATTTTGTACTCGCTTGTGAGTGCCCTCTAGTGTTTGGGAAACCCAGAAGACCCAGAGAACTACAGAGTGGTAATTCTCCTCTCTAGAAGTTCTGTTTAAAGCCCTCAGTAATTACAGGAGTCCTGAAATCTGTTTTAGCTAGGTTTGCTCTGATTGTTCAGCCCACCCATCCTGTTCTGAATGGTCAATTACCAGAGCAGTTCTTCCTCTACACAGACCTTGCAGACAGACCCTTCCTGAGCAGCTGTAAGCACGACTGTGCTTTTTCGAAGGCATCGGTTCTGCTGTATCAATTTGAGCCTGAATCCAGTCCTGAAAGTCAGGTCAGCATCTTTTCAACACAGATACAAAACTGAACAAACCCTTCATGCCCCTAGTTGCTGCTTGTGTGCTGGTAGATGAGCAAAAAGTATTAAATCATGAGTTTGCGTCATCTTCACACGGTGAAAGGGCTGGAATTCCAATGAGGCATTTCAGGCAGCTGAGAAAAGTGCTTTCTATGGAAAAGAGTTTCTCCCTTCAGCGTGTACTTTGCAGCCCATTTACATTCACAAAAAGCTACATAAGATTGCAACAGCATAATAGTTCCCCTTAATGCTTCTGATCCTTCTCAATGCACTCAAAATTTTGTCATTTTTATCTTTAAAAAACTTGAGCTGCAACATTTGCAACTTTTAAAGCACCAGCGCTAACTGGATTTACATTTGGCAGATGCTCTTATCCAGAGAAACTTATGATTTGATCATTTCACACAGGTAGGCAAAGGCGGTGTTAGGAGTCTTGCCCAAGGACTCCTATTGATATAGCGTAGGGTGCATACACAGGTGGGGGTTGAACCCCAGTCTACAGTCTGTTCTTTAAATTAAAAATAATAAAAATAGGGATGATTCGTTTTAATATTTGAGTATTATTAATAATGAACAATCTTGGGAAAGAAAAAGAGAATGACTTTGGCTGATATTAAGGTATTGTAGCTCTGGCTTACACTGGACAAACTTTTGTACTGGTGCTAGCAGGCAAACATAGGTGTACATTGGATTAACATGTCTTGTAATTCAGAAATAGCCAAGGAAAGGCTTTTGGCCAGTAGACTTTGGTAATGGTGTCCATTTAGCTCTAAAACTAACACTAGAGCTAACCAGTGCAGCAATAATTAAAGTTAAGTGACCCTTATTAGTCCCACAACGGGGAAACTTCACTTTCGCATTTTGAACCATCCATGCAGTGAAACACCACATACACACTAGTGAACACACACACTAGGGGGCAGTGAGCACACTTGCCCGGAGCAGTGGGCAGCCCTATCTGCAGCACCCAAGGAGCAGTTGTGGGTTAGGTGCCTTGCTCAAGTTACAAGGCTGGTTCCTTAACCTCCAGCCCACAACTGACTAGGTGGTTAGAAACATGTTGTCATTCTTGAGCTACATCACTTGCAACTTTTATAGCACCAGCGCTAACTGTATTTACATTTAGATTTACATCATTTGGCAGATGTTCTTATCTAGAGCAACTTACGATTTGATCATTTCACACAGGAAGGCAAAGGCAATGTTAGGAGTCTTGCCCAAAGTCTCCTATTGAACCCCAGTCTACAGTCTATAGCAGAAGTCATTAATAGGCAGCCCGGATCCAGACACTGTCCTATGTGGACCTGGACCTACAACCGATAAACTATGGAGATTTCTTAATTTTCGATGTTATGGTCCATAACTTTCCTAGGCTTTATGGTAGCTTTAGCAGTCTGGGAAACTCCCAGACTAAAGCGTTGTAAGTATGACACGGTGCTACTCAGCCAATCACATCTCTGCATTACGATGAGCACTGAGACTTGAGTGAGTGTCGCACACACAGGGGAGGGACGAGGGGAGAAACAAATGTTATTGAAATATGTCTGAATTGTACTTTATTTGATTTGACATTCAGTTGTTGACTACATTAGGTGTTGATATACCTACTAGGCTAATTCAGTAAACAGTATATGGCTCTGAATCATGAAGCAAGTTAGACATTATGATGTTCTGGACCTTGGCTTGAGGAAATTTTCTCTAACTGGACTTAATTATGAATTTAATTTTAAAGTACTTTAAACTCAGTACTTAATACTGAATTTAATTAAAGACCCCTGGTGTACAGCAAAGAAGGCAGAGGAGTTACCCTCTACTCTATACCAGCTCCTAACTGCTCAAAAAGCTCTGGACAGCCTTGTAGAAGGGCTTTCTTAGAGGTCATGTCCTTGGGTCTTGGATGTAGAACTAGGAAAACCGAGTTTCCTAGAACTACTTTTAACATTTTGTGCAAAAAATAACAAGAAAAGTCACAAATTTTACCTGAATATCATAGAATTCTCCCCTCTATCACATCAGACTCTATGCTTCCCAGTGTATGGGTGGTCTGCTGCGTCTGCATATGGCAGTGCGTTAGGTGTGATCGAGCTGTTATCCAGCAGAATCGATGCTGCTGGGCCGCAGCGGGGTGGTTAAGACAGGACGGAGAGATGGGTGGCCGTGCTGCAGCTTCCAGGAGTGACGGAGAGGAGGAAAGAGAGGAGAGCAGACAGCAGCAGAGAATGATTCATTTGTATCCAGACTCGAACGGAGCACACCGGCTCCTCATTACTCATATGTCCCCAGGATCTCCCGCTGAGGCCGCAACCTTCCCTCTACTTCACTGCCCAGTCCGGCTGGAGGAGATTTCTGTAAAGAATGTGGAAGTGTGGGGTTCTCGTTACGTCTCCATTCAAAGCATTTTGTCCATGTTTACAGCAAATTGCGGTATCTCCCATCCAATCACTGACATGTTGAAGTTCTGAGTTAGGCTGCTATGTTTTTCAGCAATCCAGTAGAAGATCCTCCTTGGGGAAGAGTCAGTGTGTGGCATGTGTCAGTTCTGCGTGGTTATTTATTTATGTTTGTATTTATGGATATAGTCACAATTGACATAACTAGGCTATAAGTGTTGGCAGGTTGCGAGTAGGAGCTGTACTTTAAATAGCCGGAGGTGACACAGTTTACTGGGGTGTCCCATTACTTTTGAATGCTTGGCAGGAGGTCTGGAACAAGATAGTGCATGGTTGTTTGAACCAAAGCTCTATTAAATTGAAAATATAATAATACATCAAAAAATATTTTTCCTTGCTGTCAACAACAACAAGTTCACTCTAAGAAGTAAGTTTTGGATTTTCTGCTTCTCACAATCCAGGCAAGCCCAATTAAATCTTAGTAAGTAATTAGTCCACCGAACCCTACTTCACATACCAGTTTTTTTATTTGATCCACATTGATCTTTTTTAATACTTTTTTCTAACCAATTTTATAAACATTGTCATATAATCAGTAGTTCCTTTGACTTTCTCCTTCCCTTTGCAAGTGGAGTATCTCAAAAATATTAGAAGTATCTGCTGAATCCCATGTGTGTGTGGGCTGGGGCTGAAATGGGGGAGGAGGGGCTAGTTCTTTAAATGGGAAATAATAAAAATGAATCACAAAAAAATAAATATCTGCTGAAAAGAAGAATGAAAATCTGCTTTTTAATGTCAACCCTTCTTCAAGCTACTGCAACCCACCTGAGGTCTGAAAATAGGGATGGTTAATTTTGATATTTGAGTATTCATAATAGTGAACAATCTTGGGAAAGAAAAAGAGAATGACTTTGGCTGATATTAAGGTATTGTAGCTCTGGCTTACACTGCACAAGCTTTTGTACTGGTGCTAGCAGCTTAAAACAGTCAGTTGCATGAAGCACAGCTTAGCAGCAAACATAGGTCTACATTTGATTAACATGTTTTCTAATTCAAAAATAGCCAAGGAAAGGCTTTTGGCCAGTACACTTTGGCAGTGGTGCCCATTTAGCTCTAGAACTAACACTAGAGCTAACCAGTGCAGCAGTAGTTAAAGTCAAGTGACCCTTATTAGTCCCACAACGGGGAAACACACACACCAGGGGGCAGTGAGCACACTTGGTAGCCCCATCTGCAGCACCCAGGGAGCAGTTGTGGGTTAGGTGCCTTGCTCAAGGGTACTTTAATCACATACTGTCAGCTCAAGAGATCAAACCGGCGACCTACCAGTTACAAGGCTGGTTCCTTAACCTCCAGCCCACGACTGACTAGGTGGTGACTCATGTATGTCTACATCTTTTTTCTCCACTGATTCAATGTGTCAACGTATGAGTTTGACTGGGAAAAGTGAAAAAGCTTTCCATTCATTTTGGATCTAGCTAATGCTGGATAGTTAGCTTAGCCACTTCTGCACAAGCTTTTGTGCAGTAATAAAAAAAAATAAGCTTTTATTTTTAGTTCAAAATATAGAATAAATCATACATCTCCATCTATGTCACTAGGGGGCAGCATCCAATCAGGAAAGTATAGATAACAAATAACATTTTGTTGTTTTATTTTTGCGTTTGTTCTGGTTCAGTATGAGTACTATTAGGACCCCAGTGGAGCCAGCCTTCGCGCGATGCACCGTCCACCTAATTTGCACAGTGCGTAGTCGAGATTTTAGAGGGTGCGTGTCAATCACTCGCAGAACTTCTTGATGCAAATGCAAGCCCAAAACATAACAATGAAACAAGATAAGCCCTGTAATACTAGCATAATTTAAATACAAGCATGAGTTAATTGAATAAAATGAACTAAAACACTTCAAACATCTATTCTTCAGTATCCAGGAATCATTAGAGCTCCTCTTAAGGCCTGGAATGCCCTGATGGCCAAACAGTGGTTTCAGTATTTGAATACCAACATCTGAAACAGTTCCCCCGTAATTTCAGTTTCCATGCAAACCTATAGGTCAAAACCAGTGAATAAAGGAACATTGCTAAAATTGCCTGTGTAAAGCAAATATTAACATTTCCATTCTTTGCTGTCATCCTTCCCCTCAGGCCACACTGTAATACAGGTCTGCTTGAAGTAATACTGAAATCTATAAATCTGTCTCTAATGGGAATGACTCAGTGGTATTTACTCTACAAAACCGATGAGAAAATTGTCTAAATCAACTGAACCAAGTGGATTTAATGCATTTAATGCAGTTGCATTTCGAGGTAACACAGTCAGAATATGCTCACTCTACTCTGTATAAATGAATGGAAATGTGTGGTCTGATTACATTCAGCCCATACAAATGAGTGCTCTTGAACTTCTACAAGTGTTGAACCTGTTATATACATATATTCATTAAGAGGACATGTGTTAAGGTATGTATAGCACTTTTATCTGCTGTGAGAGCATTAAGAAGCAGTATGAGGTGCGTGAGAGAGCTCTACAGTGAAAGAATAATGTAGAGGGAGCTGTCAGACCAATCCTCATAAAGGTTTTATCTGACACGCCACACCAGACTGGCTTAGTAGCAAAGCAGCAGTGCGGTGCTTTGAGCTATTGGCTTCTTCCTGTTCTTTATTGCTCGTCCAATGTGGTGGAGAAGCTGAGAAACGTGATTGAGTATAGAGAGCGTCCAATGATGAATAGTTGACGTGAAAAGCTGAAACTATTGAAGACCGAGGAGTCTTCAATGTCATATTGGCTTTCGCTCAAAGTTGCCCCAAGAGGTTTCTCGTTTAAGCCGAAAATGTTACAGGACGTCGGTTCTATCATGAGAGCAATTTCTCTTTATAGAGTGAGGAGATACAGTACGTGAAACGTTATTGGTAAACAGAGCATGAGCTCGCCTGGCAATAACAAAAGAACCATTTTTTCGGATTTTCAGAGACAGAGGATGATGATGCAATTGTTTCGATTTAAGGTGATCCGCAGGATTGAGGTGCATTTGGGGATTTGCGCCCTTGTGAACAATTCTCCTTGATGTGATGGAAATATCAATATCATATTGACAGGAATTTTTTTTCTGTTTGTGCATAATTCAGTGGTTGAGGTGTAAACAGAGTCACTCGGAGTGGTTTGGTGTGAAATAGTTCAGATTTCTTTACAGTAGTGGTGATAGGAACCAGAGGTCGCCATGACTACAACACAAATATACCCTTTTTATTTATTATCCAAAATGTCATGTGGCGCTGTACATGGAATATTAACACAATGCAGCGGATAATCAGAATTTTCAAATGAATACATATGAAAAAAGATTTGTGTGCAACAGTTATGATTTATAAATAACAGAGGCTTTCACTGATTTGTCAAAGCGGTAGATGTGTTTGAATTATTTTTTATTTAATTCTATTGTGTACATTTTTTTCAGTACGAATGTGAAAAATATAAATGTTTTTTTACTTCTCATACAATTATCATCTTGAACATGAACATTTTGTGCTGCATGAACTTATATTGCTGCAAAAATTTGTGATGAATCCTGTATGGACAAAATTAGTTACCAAATAACTAACTAACTAACTAACTAACTAACTAACTAACTAACTAACTAATCAACCAACCATCAAACTAAATAACTAAGTAAATAAATAAATAAATAAAACTGGTTTAAAAAGCAATGAAGTATTCCAAGCTTAGACATTACTATATATATATTTTTTTAAAAATACTTTTTTGATCCCACAGCCTGGGAAATTCCACCTCCGCATTTAACCCATCCGTGAAGTGAAACACCACATACACACTAGTGAACACACACACACTAGGGGGCAGTGAGCACACTTGCCCAGAGCGGTGGGCAGCCCTATCCACGGTGCCCGGGGAGCGGTTGGGGGTTAGGTGTCTTGCTCAAGGACACCTCAGTCATGGACTGTCGGCCCTGGGGATCGAACCGGCAACCTTACGGTCACAGGGCCAGATCCCTAACCTCCAGCCCATAACTGCCCCCAAAACTCTGCTCCAGGTAAAAGTTATGTTCTGATCTATTTCAATCTAAGGTATTAATAGAAGAAGTAATAAGCTGAATATATATATATATATATATATATATATATATATATATAATTATCATGTCATTTATTGAGTACTTCCTATTATATATATATATATATATATATATATATATATATACATATATCGCTGCTGTTGGAATAAAACCTCACATCTATATACACATAGTATGTAATACACACACACACACACACACACACACACACACACACACACATATATATATGTATATATATATATATATATATATTATTTACAGTGATCCATAGACAATTTTCAAGAAATCAATGCTTCAGATGTTGGGTTCCCATCTTTACCATTGTACATTGTAACCAATTCTGATTAATTAAGAATAGAATGTTTTATATCAAACCGCGCTGAACGATCTTTGGAATAAAAATAAATAAATAAATAAATAGGTGGACTTCCCCTTTAACACGCTGTTGCTCCTGAAGGCGACAACCTTGAAAAAAACACCAAACAAAGAGATGGAACAATATTGATTGAGATAATGGAAGGGAAAAACACGCATCAGTTACTTTGCCGTCCCTGGTCAGAACATTCTTATTATTAGCCTTGGTTTTTGTCCTGTCTGAGCTTTAGGCTGCGAGCTCAGAGCTGACGGCAAGGGCACAGCCCGCCTTCATAAATAAACATACGAAAGCATCTTGAATAAGAATAAGAAATGTACCGAGGTTCCATAATCACTGACACATATGAAACATTTAGATCTCACAGTGAGATCGCCGCTTTCTTTCTCTCGCTGGCAGAGGAAGATCATTATTGTGACTTCTGCAATTTCCACCGGAGCCCTCTCTACCACAAAAAGACTAATTACAGCCAATATCTCTCTTTAAGCCCTTCCCTTTCAATTACACACCATATGTATGAAATCCACACTGGCAAGCTATGATTACGTCGGCGAGAAGATCCGAATGGATTCGATGATGGCAATTTGGGAGATAAAAACTCCTGCGTATGAATACGACTTTGAGTTTTACTGAACGGAAAATGCCGTTTTAGTCCCATCAGATTTAAAAACCATAATTTCTTGTTCTTCGGGATAAGTATGTACTTACACGCACTTCTACAGACAACACTGGATCTCCGAGTGGAATATTTTGCAATAAAACTGAATTCAAGTTTGTTCATGGGTCCATATCCTGCATGTCTTCTGTATTTCATGACATTTCTGTGATTTTACACACTAAAAACAGCCACTTTTTATTTTTTCTATGCCAATATTTCATCCCACAACTGCATCTTTAAGACGGATATATGCAACTGAGCTCTTTTCTGATTGGCTGCCCTGTTTTGTGCTCCTATAAATTCAACGTGAATGGAGGGGGCTAAACTGATGTAATATGTGCAAATGTGTTTGCTTTTGAGATATCACAAGAAAGGAATTCAAAATGTGTTGGTTTTGTGGCCTTATTTCCATCTGCAACAATGTAACAATCCATATGTGCTATGTTTGTTTAAAAAAAATGAGCAAAGTATAAATTAGCTTTGTTCTGATTGGTCACCTTGTTTTGTGCTTTGTCCTCCTTATGACTTCAAAGTGAATGCGTTGTTGTAGTCTGAAATATGCAAATGTGTTGTTTTTTTGAGATATAAATAAATAAATAAATAAATGAATTCAAAATTTGCTGTTTTTTGTGAAGGTTCATTTCCACCTGCAAAATTTCATAATTTTGGTGCGCTACGTTTGTTTCATGTCATTAAATCTCAGCAAGCTGTCTTTTATCATGCCTTGTTCAAAAAGAAGCTAAGGCTGAAACACTCCTTACAACTGCAGCACAGATGGGCGGAGCTAAACTGCTGTGGGCTGATGCATGCAAATGTAATGCCTTTTGAGATATCACCAAAAAAAAAGGAAATCAAAATGTGCTGTTTTGTGGCTTTGTTTCCAAATTTAAATTCTATATGTGCTAAATTTATCTCAGAAACATGAGAAAAGCTTTGTTCTGATTGGCTGCCCTGTTTTGTGCTTTATTCTGCTTATAACCTGAATGTGAATGGGTGGGGCAAAACTGTTATAGACTGATATATGCAAACGTGTTTAATTTAAATATCACCAAAATAACTACATTTGCCATTTTTGCAGCTTTCCACTTGCAAAATTTTAACAAGAATTTCACGAAAATGAAGACTGTATTAACAAGCTTTGCTCTGATTGGCTGCCCTGTTTTGTTTTTTATTCTCCTTAACTTCAATGTGAATGGGCGGGGCTAAACTGCTGAGGTCTGATTTATGCAAATGCATTGTTTTTTGAAAATATCTTGAAAAACATACAAATTCTAAATTTGCTGTTTTTTTGCAGCTTCATTTGCACTTGCAAAATTTTACAAAATATTTACAAAGCTATGTTCTGATTGGGCATCTTGTATTGCATCTTGTTCTAACACTCCTATAACTCCTATAACACTCCTTATAACTTCACTGAGAGTGGGTGGAGTCAAACTCCTGTGGGCTAAAAAGATGTATATATGCAAATATATTGGGTTTTCTGACATCTCAAAAAACAATTACAGAGAGTTTAAAAATGTTTATTTTCTACAACTATTTCCAAAAAACAAAGACAGGTCAGTTTTCCATAATTAGAACCCTATAAATACTGATTGCTCTAAACCTTATTAACAACCGGAAACAGTGGAAAGTCCATTCCATCTGATTTCTTCACGAGGCCAGGTTGGAACAGTATATAATAGGATTGCTTCGGAATTGAAAAATAGACATTTGTCAAGGGATGTTTCTTTTTTTTTTCCAGTTGAAACCACAGCAGCGCTTTGATTTGTTTTAATTGAAGCACTGCCACTCATCAGGAAATGAAGCCTGGTGAAGCTGAGAGATACGTGAAAAGCTTCATAGATCCCATTCCCTCAGGGGACGCTGCTCACGCATTCTCTTTTTTCCTCCTGTCTTTTTGAGCTTCTCCTCTGAAAATTCCCATTCTTTTCAGGAACTCTGAAGCACACGGTGCTCTTAAAGCACTACATTATTTTCACTTCCAGGCAACAGCAGAGGAAGTCTACCTGAAGGTTGTTGCTAAGGGACAACTTTAGACTAGTTTAAAGCTTTTTATCAATATGCAGCAGAATTTGGCCTGGATCTTTGTAGCTCTTTCTAAATAGCGCCAAATAAGATTCAATAACTTTTTCTTGGTAGACACATGCCAATTTTATCCATCACATAGAAGAACCATTTAATCATGTGAAGAGCTACTCAAATGGTTCTTTGAATGTTCACAGTTCTATAATTAACCATCAACAAAAATCGTGGTAGAACCATTTTTCTTAAGGATGCACAAGTCTGGTGATAACGAAAGCAGGGTTTACATTGATATGAAGTACGAATCATTAAGTCCAATTTGCTTTCCAGTGTCAGAGAAATATATTTGAGTATCTCACAGAAGCTTTGACTAAATATGATACCACATTCTGTCAAGATTTAGTGTGACACTCTTCACCCTTATTTCAGCTTCTATTCTTTTCAGGAGACTCACTTTCAGTTTCCCAAGTTTTTTGCAGACACACCTCCAAAGTTCAGTCTTAGAAGTTGATCATGAAGTAGTAAAACACATTCAGTGATGTTGAGGTCTGGACTCTGGGGTGGTCAGTCCATTGTTCAGCTTCTTTTTTTGGTGTGTCCATGTCCTTTTCTCAGCAAGGTTGTTCTTGATCAGCTACACATCCTTTCAGACCCATAGTACTGAGTCGTTTTCTCACAGTGAAAGGATGGACAGAATCACCTGTCGATGTTTTCAGACCAGAAGCAGCTTGATTGTCTCCTCTCTCTCAAAGATGAAAGCTTTAAGTGCTGTTTAGTGTGAAGTTTTGGTGTCGACCAGGTCTTCCAGGTGGTTGTTACTGGTCTCATTTTCTCATTTACCTGTCAGTCTGATGGACGAGTCTGGGTTTGACTGCAGTGTGCCAGTACTAAAGTTTGGTGGAGGAGGGATAATACTATAGGGCTGCTATTCAGGGGTTGGTCTAGACCCATTAGCTCCAGTGAAGGGAAATCTTAATGCTTCAGCCGACCAAGGTATTTTGGACAATTGTTTGCTTCCAACTTTGTGGGAACAGTTTGGGGAAGACCCTTTTCTGTTCCAGCATGACTGAGCCTCAGTGCACAAAACAAGTTCCATAATGGCCTGGCTGAGCGAGTTTGGTGTGGAAGAACTTGACTGGCCCTCATACAGCCCTGACCTGAACCCCATCACACATTTGGGATGAACTAGAATGGAGATTGTGAGCCAGACCCTCTTGTTCCACATCAGTGTCTGACCTCACAAAAGCTGGTCTGGATGACTGGGCAAACATTCCACATACACTCTCCACAAACTAGTAGGAAGCTTCCCAGTAGAGTGGAAGCTGTTATGACTGTAGAGGGGGAACAACTCATTATTATGAATGGACTTAAAGTGCGATGTCATAAAAGTTTGTGTGTAATGTATAAGTGTTCCAATATGTTTGTCCATATAGTGTAGTACTGTATATTTTGGGAGAAACATTTTTCAATATTTTAGTATGAATTTAAATATGCAAATGCAAACGTACTATGTAAGTAATTGTATGATAACAAATAAAAGGGAAAAACAACAGGAATTTGCTGTTATTATCTATCTAATATATACTATTATCTGTCTAATGTTATACTATCCAATGCCTGAACAGGAGCAGTTGAGTCTGATGTTCATTTCTTTGTTTTTTGTTTTTTTTCTATATGCACTTTTGAGAAAAGGTAATTTAGTCACCCTATAACTACCATGTTAACATGTGTTATCCTACAGCGGATTAGTTTTGCTCTTACACGTTGATTAGACGCAACACTAATGCCAAGTCTGCTCAACAAGCACAATTTCAGCTGTAATCCTGCTTTTACCTGCAGCTCAACATGGGCTGGCGCAATTGAAAAGCACTCTAACTACTAGGCCCTGCGATGGCCGTAGCAGCGGCCAAACAAAGTGTTATGCTCTGTCCGGAGGACAAAACGTAATCCTCTCTACAATTTTCTCTTCTCTGCCGGAAAGAGAAGGCAAAGCACATGGCCTAAAACCTCTTAACCCTCTTTCTCGGGACAGAAATTGCAACAGAGAACATGAAGAAGCTTCGGCAGGAGATTAAAGTGAAAGTCTCTTCTGCTCGACTGATTAATCGCCGGCTTTTATCTCCTCCCTAAATCTGGACTGATGTCCATTGTCCTCCAGCAGTGGATCTGATAGCATCAGGGCAAAGAGCCGAGCGCGGACTAGCTGCACGATCAGCTCCTCTATATGATAATGAATAACTCTACAGCTGATTGATTGATCTGGTCTGAAGATAAGGCTCAGGTGACCGCTGTCTGGAATGAACTCTTTTGGTCTTTTTCACGTCTGTAATTTGAGGTTTTTCAGTGTTTTTCACCTCATTTTTAACCCCTCAAATTCCCAATCCTAACTGGTCGAGCTATTCTGGGGTTAGAGAAGTGTGTAATAAAACGCAGGTGGGCCTGCTGGTGGGCCATTTAAGGGGTCATAGCCATAGCTTTGAATTGAGAAACAGATATATGTCAGAAAGATGAACAGAGGGTTTATGGGATACACAACTGTTCTAATAGAGAGAAATGAAATGAAATACAGTACTGTGCGAAAGTTTTAGGCCCCTAAGCAGAGTTTTAAACAATGTACCTCAGCAGTGAGTTTATCACAATATACGTTAGAATAAAGTCGTATTCATAATTCAAATAAACAGAAAAACAACAAAAAGTTACAAGAATTTCTTGGGTCCATGTTTTTCTTTGACTCCTTCACAGCCGCCACAGAGACTCGTTAATATCATCAATTACATCATGAGCTCAATTTACTGAGCACTGATTGGTCAAACCAGGAGCTGCTTTTTAACTACATATAATACTGGGCTTAGGGTTAGGGTATATATATATATATAATCACTATTAATTAAAATTCTATACATTTTGTTTATTCAAACATTAACACTTTTCTCAGCAAATAAACACAAACTGCACAAATAAATAATAGAACTTTTCAAAACTTTTACACATTACTATATATTCCAAGAAAAAGTGGCACCAAACACTAAAAAAGTACAATCAGAAAATAATTTTGAAACAAAATGTACAAGATGAAGTTAATGAAATATATTATTTTTTGATTCAGCACAAGTCAAGTTACGATAATAAAGTCACTTGTGGATATACGTACGATTTTTATTTGCAACATTACACAACATTTTTTTGGAATCTTTTCTTGTTTGGCCAAAATTCTGAAGTTGATTCATGTTTGAAACTGTTTGAAAACTGAACACTGAATCAGAAAACTTGCATATTGGTGGGATCAACAGTGCCAAAAAGTGGGCCGACACCAAATTTAAGTTATTTTTGCCAAATAGAAAAAAAATCTGTGTCCAATTTCCCTATTCCACTTTACGTCCTTGAGCATAGATGGTTTAAAGTCTAGGTTTAGGCCAGATTAGCTCTTTAATGAGCACAGACAGACTGTTTTTTAACAAACTGTACTTGTTTGTGTTTCTTCACTCGGCGTCTTCAATGAAACCCAAACGTCATCTTTAATAACCTTTTCACCGCAGAACTTCAAAGGTGTTGCATCATTTTCCCATCATGAAAACTTCATACTCTTAATAGAAAAAGTGACTCAATAATGCTGCAAAAATAATGTGATTATTAAAGCTGCAGGAAATCATTTCACATTGCTTCCTGGTGGTGGGATTACTTTACATGAAAACCACCTGCAAGTACATAATGGCTCCTGGCCAGATTGGGTTGGGACTACATATGTCCTACTGCAGTAAACACCTCACACCTGTGGCTGTGACTGCAAATCACTACCGAGGCTTTAATTAATTGCAAGAAAATTACCATATTGAGATGTAAATGAGCCAAGTGGATGCACATTCACTCCAAAAGAGCCAAAAATAAAAATAAACACCACAGTTAAAGTGAATGATGCTGGCATGGTGATGCAGATTTAAAAAGCTTATCGTTCATATTTCTTGCATTTTTGGCCCATTGATGACCTTTATTTGACCTTATCAGAAACATTTTTACCATTTTCCACCCACTCTTTATCCCTTACAAGTAAACAGCCTGTGCCTTTAAGACTTTTACAGAAAAGCCTCTTATGTTTCATGTGTAAAGTGTGCAAAAACAATCACGTGGCACAAGTGAACACATCTTTGCATATTTGATGACATTTCGTCACACGTGAGAACACAATTTTCCACATGGTCACACGTTTTTAGATGATATGTTTTCCAGGCATTCACTCATTTTGCCACACATAATCACACTTTTTTTGTGACACATGATTTTTCCCACGATCACACTTTTTTTCCCAGAAATCACATGTTTTTACATGATCACACGCTATTTGTAAAAGTGATCACACGATTTTTTATGATAAGTGTTTTCCAATGGGATCAGGCATTTTTCCACACAAAATCCCATTTTCACACAATCACACACTTTTTCACAAGTGATCACATATTTTTCACATGATTTCATGATTTCACATGCTCTTTATAAAAGCGATCACAAGTATGATAACACAATTTTTCATTTGATCATTTTTGCCAAAGGAATCAGGCTTTTTTTCACACACAGTCACGTTTTCACAAGATCACGCGCTTTTTCACACAATCGCAATGTTTTTCCACGAGTGATCCCAAATTTTTGTCACGCGAGAGCACGTTTTTCCACGTGATTACGCTTCTCATAAACATGATTACACGCTTCCTCCCAGTGTGATCACACAGTTTTTCATGATCACAGTTTATTCAGGTGATGGCACATTTTTTATTTGGTCACGCATTGCTTCACGTGAGAACATGGCTGGCATGTGATCCCACGTTTTTTTTCACACCATCACAATCTTTTTTTTCCAAATATGATCACCTGCTTTTTCCAAACGTGCTCACACGATTTTTCACATGATCACACATTTTTTCAGACGATCATTTTCATGTGTTCACTCGTTTTGTCACTTGATTTGTCACATGATCATATCTTTTCCCACAGGAAATCACATGGACACACGTTTTTCACTTTTTTTTTTCATGTCATCACAGTTTATCACAGTTTTCTCCACACAGGATCACGTTTTTTTCACATGATCATATTTTTCACATGTAATCACATATTTTATCAGTTGGAACCACAATTTTTTTCCCCAAGTGAACACATTTTAACATATAACCACAATTTTTCTCGTGATCACACAATTTCACATTTATGTGAAAAGTAACATGAAAACCATGTGTTTATTCACATGTGAAATTAATGTGTTGTTTTCTGCAAAGTGACTGATATATGTAAATGAGCTCTGTTCTGATTGGCTACTCTGTATTGCATCTCATTCAAAAGGCAGTCCAGGTTGAAACACTCCTGTGTGTAAATGGATAAAGCAAAACTACAGCAGACTGAAGAAGAGAATCTGTGTAAATGCATTGTTTTTTTGTGACATCACCAAAACGATGAAGGCTGTTTATGCAGCTTAGTTACCCCAGGCCCATGGGCAGTCAACAGTACATTTTGTTTACACACTGTTTACACAGCATATCACACTCTTGACTTGAGCAGGAAATTAGGTTTCCATGAAATGGGCTCTTTAGGTGCTCAGTCTGTAGAACTGTACAAGTGGCTGACATGGACTAAATAAACCGAAGGCCAAATGACACAATAGTGTACATCAGTTACTAAGCAACCCAGTCATTCAGTGTGCATGCGATTAAATTCATTAGATTTCTATTTCAGTGGCAGGTGCTGAGCGAATGACTGATGCAGATATTTTTTGTTCATGGCAGCACAACAGATGAAGATGTTTCAACATACCTGGCTTAACGTGGCTTAAAGACATATATCTTAAACTGGTTGCATTAACTAAGAATGAAACTATTGAGCCTAAACGTGATTTAATGGACCTTTATTTGACCCACTTAGGTCTCCTCATGAATGTTCATTCTTATGTTATTATTGCATCCGCACCTCAAACAGACTCACTCTTACTAAAACTGCAGTCGATCTATACCTGCACATATAGATTCACACCTATAATATCTTATATAATCTGGAGTATATACAAACATATATATATATATATATGTGTGTGTGTGTGTGTGTGTGTGTGTGTGAGTGTGTGTGAATTAAAGCAGTAAAACACAAGAGGGAGTGTTATCATAAAATAACATCATGGCTGTGATTTGGTTGCAGTTCGTCAGAGCCATGCTGTTATTGGCGATAACACACTCCTCGAATTAAGACTGAGCCATAAAACCGCCGCAATATCAAGTTTAGCTCAGTTTTGCTAGATCAATATAGATCAATATTAATGTTTTTTTGTTTTTTTTCAGCCAGTCTGTAAAGCATCTAACAGCCCATTTTGTTTGGTGAATGGTGTTGGGTTCATTTCTGGCTGATTCCAGGTTGTTTAGCTGTTCTTCTGTCATAGCTGCCGACTGAAAAGCTGCTCAGTGGTGACGACAGTTTGGGAATTTAGTGCCGTCTCATCTTCAGAGTCTGACCAAATCAGCTGTTGGTCAAATGGGACCTTAGAAGTGTCCATTTTCTGTTTGTGGCAAAGTAAGAACTAAAGACGTTCAAATGGCTTGAGCGTCTCCTGCAGCTGTCAGACTCTTTGCTTAGCAATCGCATCTCAGCGGAGTGGAGAGAAAAACCTGTGACGTTATGTTGAAATAACAGCAGAGTTAGAATGTTTCTTAACTAATCGGCTTGTGTGGCTGGAACAGTTATATATATATATATATATATATATATATATATATATATATATATATATATATATATATATATATATTCTATCCCCTGTAAACCCTTAACCTGCATCACATTTATCTTACTCACAAATTGCACATAAATGTGTATTACTGTACATATCATAGCTTAACTTATACATTTTACTAAATATACTGTAAATAAACTGTACATTTGAAAGGCTATACTGGTGTCTGTTAATGTGTACACCGCGTATGTGTACAGAGGCACTTGAACTTTGTGAACCCTTTAGAATTCTCTATATTTCTGCAAAAATTGACTGAAAAATGTATTAGATTTTCACACAAATCCAAATAATATATAAAGAGAATCAAAGTGTAATGGTGGGGAGCGATGAGGCGGATGCACATGCTGAGATAAGCGACTTTTATTATGGGCAAATCCAGGGTCATGGTCAAAATGGTCCAGGTTCATATAGCCAACACAGATGGAATGGAGGACAGACATGATGAAATACAACCACGAAACCAAACACTTCCAACAGAACAATCAAACAACAATTCAAACAAACAAGCAAAGAACAGCACTAGACTAAGGAAAACACAGGGCTTAAATACAAGAGGGCTAACGAGGGTTCACAAGACACAGGTGGAAAACAGGTGGAAACAATCAAGGGCGGAGACAAGAAACAAGGGGCCGAACTGGGAGGAAACCAAACAAAGAAGCACATGGACGATAGAAAGTAAACAGAAAAGCACATGGAGGAGTGGGAGGAGCCGATCGTGACACAAAGTAAACAAATGAAACAAACATATTAGACGTTTATCATTTATTATTGAGAAAATGATTCAATATTCTATATCTGTGAGCGCCAAAATGTATGTGAACCTATAGCATTAGCAGATAA
Organism: Pygocentrus nattereri; assembly: GCF_015220715.1. Classification (NCBI taxonomy): domain Eukaryota; kingdom Metazoa; phylum Chordata; class Actinopteri; order Characiformes; family Serrasalmidae; genus Pygocentrus; species Pygocentrus nattereri. The sequence goes on along the minus strand of NC_051233.1, from coordinate 7,231,828 downwards.
TTTGAAGGTGAAATTAGAATCAGGCGTTTTCAATCAATGGTAGGTCAATCGCATGTGAGTGACCATCCTATTTTTTTTAGAGAACAAGGATCTATAACAGTCTGATCTTTACAACACATGTTTGCGGAACTGTATCATAATATGAACAAAGTTGATTTCTGAGGACCTCAGAATGTAATGTTAAAGTGAGTCCCCCATCAGGATGGGGTGCATGGCAGGCTGCTGCTCTCCAAAAAGAACATCGCTGCACATCTCCAGTTCGCTAAAGATCACATGAACAAGCCAGAAAGCATTTGGAACAATGTTTTGTAGTCAGATGAGACCAAAATAGATCTTTTTGGGTAAAATGAGAAGCATTTCATTTGGAGAAAGGAAAACAGTGCAATTCAGCATAAAAGCCTGATCCTATCTGTGAAACATGGTGGTGGTAGTATCATGATTTGGGCCTGTTTTCCTGCATCTGCGCCTGGATGGCCTGCCATCATTGATGGAACAATGAACTCTGAATTATACCAGAAAAATGTATAGGAAGATATCAGGACAGCTGTCTCAGGAACCTCAAGAGAACGTGGGTCATCCAGCAAGAATTTCAAAATTTGATTCATTTGACCACAGAACAGTTTTCCTTTTCTCCTCAGTCCATTTTAAATGAGCTTTGATCCAGAGAAGACGGCAGTGTTTCTGGACGGTGTTGACATATGGCTTCTTTGCATGATACAACTTTAACTTATATTTGTGGATGGCACAGCCAACTTTTGTTTACATACAATCATTTCTGAAACCGTTTCTGAGCCCATGCAGTGATTTCCAGTACAGAATCATGCCTGTTTTTAATGTAGTGCTGCCTGAGGGCCCAAAGATCATGAGCATCCAGTATTGATCATCAACCTTGTCCCTTGCATAAAAGGATTTCTCCAGTTTCTCTTAATCTTTTGAGGATAATAGGTACTATAGATGGTGGATATTCAAAATCTTCACAATTTTACACATTTTTCTGAAACTTTTGCAATATTTTTAGATGCTGTTTTACACAAATTGGCTCTGCCTATCTTTGCTTCTAAGGGATTCTCTCTAAAATGCTCTTTTTTATATGCCGTCATGTCTTTTTATTAGTATCACTTACTGTTCCAGCTTTTTGTTGCCCCTGCTGATAGTGTTTTTCATGAAAAGGTAAAATGTCTCAGTTTCAGGATCTGCTATGTGTTCTCTTGTGAATAAATCAATCATGCCAATCATTGCATTCTGTTTTTATTTACATTTATTTTCATTTTACACAGCGTCCCAACATTTTTTTAAATTAGGGTTGTAATATGAAGTGAATGTGATGATTTATTGTGTGTTTTTTCCATTTCTGACAAAAACAAGTGTAAAAAACACAAAATGATTTAGGATCATCAATTAAAGCCAGTTTAATGGCACATCATAACAGCAGTAATAACTCTAGACCTGTAAGGGTAAATAATATGTTATAAGCGCAGAGTGACCCAGTCTCTGATGAAATGAAGACGATGGCATTATGTCATGAAAGTTCACAGCGCTTTTCATGCACACATGCATTATGCACACTGAAGTTTTCGTATTCTCCCTCGACCTTATCAGCCCCTCAATAAAAGCAATTTGACATACAATTTTATATCCAAATAAACCCACTGCTTCAAGAGAGCGATGGCTGATGCAAAACCAGAAATCTGGCCTCAAATGTCCTTACCAATCACAGCCAGGCCAATCAAACTGTGAAATATGTCACAACAGTTAGACTGAAATTTGACAAACAAAAAAGAAATAATGTTACTGCACACCAACACTTAAAGTCCCGAGTGTGAAATATCAAATATGCGTGTATGATGGTAAGAAGTGTTACATTAAACATAGAAAAATGAAGAAAAACACAAATATAAGAAAAAATTATGCTAAAAAAGAATAAATAATATTAATGCACACAAAGTCCCAGAGTGTGAAGTATCAAAAGTGTTATATTAAACATTCATAAAAGAGCAAATAAATACATAAATATGCTTATCCAGCCTGTATGTGAACTGTCTGGGCATGGCTTAATATTCTAATGAGCCTGGTTGATTGACAACATTCCACACTAAAGCAGAACTAAACAGCGCAAGCGAGGAGACATGAGTTAGCATGTACAAGCGGCTCACTCAGAAATCCAGCTCTTATGTCAAAGAAGGTTCTTATTCACTTTACTACTGGACACACAGATGGACGAATTAATGGGCAAATGAAGAAACAGAGGAACTGCTGGCATGGCTGGACAAACGGACAAATGTAAGAATAAACAGGCGACAGAATGCTCTATTATGCTTGCTCGATCAGCTTTCGCTTGGTTGTTAGCCTTCGGTCAGTAGGGTTCTCCTATCTGAACAGAGAGAAGAGAACGATATTGTAGGAAATGTACAGTTTTTTAAAGCAGTGTATATGCCTATGATTGATGGTGATGCTTATGTAAGCTGTACACAGTATTTCAATACTTTGGTCACTTACTGGACAACAATTTTAACTTTGTCCGTACACTCACTGCATTTATTAGGTACATTTACCTTGTTTCTACACTCATTGTCCATTTTATCAGCTCCACTGACCATATAGGTGTATATAGACTATAGTCCATCTGTTTCACTGCTTTGTTACTCTATTCTTTGATGGTCAGGACTCCCAGAGAGCAGGTGACACTGACATGGTGGTGGTGTGTTAGTGTATGTTGTGCTGATATGAGTGGATCAGACACAGCAGTGCTGCTGGGGTTTTAAACACCTCAGTGTTGTTGCTGGACTGTAATAGTACCTGCTCTGTGAGGGTCCATAGGGGTCCTGACCACTGAAGAACAGGGTAACAGAGTATCAGAGAAACAGATGGACTACAGTCTGTAACTGTAGAACTACAGAGTGCAGCTATACAGTAAGTGGAGCTGATAAATTGGAGAAAGAGTGTAGAAACAAGGTAAGTGTACCTAATAAAATGCTTAGTGAGTGTATATTGAATGCTCATAAGGTATATTATATGAAAAAACTAATTTTTTCATTTATTACAGGTTATATTGAGCAAATCTTCTCTTGAAAGAGTGTCTAAAATGTTTGACTCTACAGTTAAATTATTCCCACAGCTTAAGCAGTGTTTGCTTCACAGATTAAACAGTTCCATATTTTAACACCACTGCAAATTTTTCCTATTATTTCAAATAAAGGCGGATAGTTGACGAAACTGACAGATGTGAAAGATGAAATCAATACTTTTCTGCAGGGGTTAAAAGTCTCCCACATAGGCGCTTGTTAAAGGTTTGCATCATGAGGAACGACTCCTACGCAAGATGCATTGTTTTAAGAGAACAGACAAGCAATGAAGGATGGAAGCAGAAGGAATGAAAATTAAGTAAAAAGACAAAGAAGAAAGAAAGCACACTTACTCTATTACACTGTCAATGTGATGAAAAGATGAGGCCTTTTTGCTGCTGATTTAGACGTCACCAAAAAAGAAACTTTCATTAACAGGAACCTCCAGCACATGGGAGGAGAAAAAAAAAAAAAAAAAAAGCTGGCTCATTTCAGAGGTGGACGTCAAGACTTTTCCACTTTTTTCTATATGTGTGCAGCTCTTGAACTGTATTTTACTTTGTGTGAAAGGATCACAGCGCTGGCAGAGTGCCTGGAGGGCAGGAGCCAATTAAAATGCAGCTACTCCAGTTAATTCACACCCCTGTGTGCACTCGATGAGCAGAAGATCCTTCAGAGGAACGAATAAAATAATCTTGGTGTGAGGAGACCAAGGCAGGGTATAGAGTTTTATGTCATTTGAGCTCATTTTACATCATGGAAAATGTCCTTTTCCTGTCTTTTTTGAAAAGTGTAAGTAAATATTATCACAGCTCTTTTCACTCTTTAGTCAAGATGACCCAACTGTATCGCAACTAAGCTGCCATGTCAAAAAACTAGCATGTTTATATATATATATATATATATATATATATATATATATATATTTGACTGCAACAGTTCAGCTCCACCTATTCATATAGATGTTGAAGTTACATTATATGGACAAAAGTATGTGGACACCTATCCATCATCCCTATATGAGATTATTTTACATCCCATTCCAAAACCATGGTAATAGTATTTAGTTTCCCCCCTCCCTCTGCCCATAACAGCCTTCACTTTTCTGGGAAGCTTTCCAGAAGGTTTTGGAGCGTGTCCATTCAGTCAAAAGACCATTTATGAGGTCAGGCCCTGATGTTGGACCAGATAGTCTGGATTGCAATCAACATTCTAATTCATTCCAAAGGTGTTCAGTGGGGTTGAGGTCAGGGCTCTGTGCAGGCCACTGGAACTCCTCCACAGAAAACACTTCATATCATGTCTTTATAGAGCTCGCATTGTACACAGGGTCACAGTCATGCTGGAAAAGGAAAGGGTCTTCCCCAAACTGCTGCCACATAGTTGGAAACATTGTCTAAAATGTTCTTGTGTGGTGTATCAATAATGCTACCCATCACTGGAACTAAGGGAGCCCAAACCTTGAAAAACAGCCCCTGCTGATTATCCCTCCTCCACCAAACTTTACTGTTGGCACTAAGTTTTCTGGTAGGTTTCCTGGCATACACCAAACCCAGACTCATCCATCAGACTGCAGATAGTGATTCACTATCAAGAGAACACATTTCCGCTGCTCCAGTTGACTCTTGGCACTGCACATAGGGATCTCAAGCTTGTGTGTGGCTGCTCAGTCATAGAAAAACACTTTTGTGAAGTGCCTGACACACAGTTCTTGTGCTGAACTTGCTTGATCATGCAGTTTGGAACTCTGTAGTGAGGGATTCAACAGAGAATAGGTGCTCTGCACTTCAGCACTTAGTGGCCTACCACCGGCTGAGCTGCTGTTCCCGCAAGATGCTTCCATTTGACAATAATATCACTTACAGTTGACAGGGGCAGATTTAGCCCGGCAAAAATTTCACCACCTGACTTGTATTAAAGGTGGCATCCTATGACAGTGCCATGTTAAAATTCACTGAGCTCTTCAGTACAACCCTCTACTGCCAGTCTTTGTTTATCAAGACTGTAAGGTTATGTGCTTGATTTGAGCCACCTGTTAGCAATGAGTGTGGCTGAAGTACCTCAATAATTAGGAGGGATGTCCAAAGGGTCATATAGTTGATAAGGAGTGTTCAGTGTTTTGATTTTTGGAATCTGGCACAATACAAGACAGCCAATCAGAAGATCTCATTAACATGTACCAGTCTGAAAGACACAGTACCAAACAGTCTGTTCAATACTAAGGGATACAGAGATGTTGAAAATGGTCATAAAAATCAATTAGTCCCATTCTTGTTAGTCCAAACCTCAGAAACATAAATGGAGCTCGAAAATAAAATGTAAGATATGGTCCTTTTAATAGGACATAACTGAATTGTGTGGGATAAGCATACGGTTGTAATCTCATATTTGCGTCTCTTGAGGGCCGAATTGTGCTCGTCCGCGATAATCCTGCATAGACTGAATGGATGGCCGGATTGAAAACATTCTGCTAAACACGTCAGCACAACAATTCAGAAGACTGCAGGCAGAGAGGTTGTGTCTACTCAACTCCAGAACTCGCTTGCTGCGGAAGTACTTGATTTGTGCACTCATGTGGAAATAGAGACAGTTCAGTTTAAAAGAAACATGCCTAATGTAATTTATTTCGGAAGGTAAATTCATATCAGGTTGTAGGCCTGTCCATATCTCCACAACAATTCAGGCAATTTCATAAAACCCTTGCATCAGTCATTCCTAACCAGCCTGCGATGACTGTTCAAATAGAAGACTTTCACTGAGTGCCTGAATGCACATGGTGTACTTCAGAAATGACTAAACCTATCTTTTCTCACATCCATTTTTGTCATGGCACAGCCAACTGTAAGAACTAGTGCTCTGCCAGCAAGAGAGAAATGTTTAAGGTGCGACTTGCTGTGACGCTGTTTATCAAGGGCTGCATACACTGAATGTGGTTTATTAAGACCACCTTCATTGTACCGCATTTGTCAGTTTTCATGACTCGTTGCTTGTTTAAGACAAAATAAGGTAACACAGCCTACAACAAATAAACCTAAATATAACATTTGGTGCTTTTGCCTCACAGCAAGCAGGGCCTGGGGTCGATTCCCCAGCCGGGTAGTCCGAGTCCTTTCTGTGTGGAGTTTGCATGTTCTCTTCCAGTCTATGTGGGATGACATGCAGTCATGCCAGTTGGCAATACTAAATTTCCCGTAGGTGTGAGTATTTATGTGAACACCTGTCCAGGGTGTTTCCTGCCTTCTGCACAATGGGCACTGAGATAGGCCCCTGCACTACCCCATGACCCAGGAGGGTAAGCAGGTCAGATGATGAATGAATTTGCTCAATTTAACATATTGAAAAAAGCTTGAAGGAAAGCGTGTCCTAACTTTTACACTTACAATTGTGCATTGTTCTGGCTAGTTCTGGCTCCATACTGGTGTGGGGTGTGTTCTTATGGCATAGTTTGAGTCCCCTGGTCATGATTGCTTAGTTTCACTGCTTGGTGACCATGTACCCCCACAACGATGGGATATTCCAGCAAGATAATGCACCATGCCATCATGCCATCATTTTTCCTAAAGCAGTTTGAGGAGCGTTTTGTAGAGTTCCTACAAATGGTGTGGCCTGGACATCGACATGAGCCCAGTGGAACAGTCGCACCTGAGATCCTACACCTACAATTACCATGGAGCTGTGAGTGGCTGTCCAGACGGCACGGCTCAACATCCCTCCAGACATGTTCTGTCCACTTGTGGAATTGATGCCACATTGAATTGCTGCACATCACCAGGCTAGAGGGGTCCTACAAAACACTAGCTCTTGTCTAATGACTTTGGGGGCATCAGTGTATTCCATGACCATTTAAGTGCTCCTAATCGCTCAGGTGAACTTTAAAACATAAAATGGGAATATACTTCATTTAGATTTTACTTTTAAGAATCTCTAGGGGTGTCCATAGTTGTGGCATAAATAAAGGCTACACCTGTTGCTCATTTTTAAATTACATATCAAAAGTATGAGTAATTAAGAACATTTAACCATACTTATCAGCGGTGCCAATGTTTGTACAGGGCATTTTATACACACAGAAATTACTAGGCCTAGAAGGCCACTGCAGAGCTCCAGAGGGTTGGAATTAAGCATATGCTCCAACTAGAAATGTTCCTGTTAGCCAGCGAATGCATTTTCAAATGTCCACAAGTTGCAAACAGAAAAAAAAATGTATGGAAAGCAAGTGAGAAAAGAGAACCTGCTTGCAGGGAAGCTAATAATAGGGCCTCCATTCGGCTCTACAATGGAGGTGTGAGGAGTGAGTGCTGTAGCTGAGGTGTTGTCTGCATGATTTTGTGTGAATAAGCACCAAAGTTAGCCCTCAAACTGTGGAGACACCTGCTGACAACAAAGCAATGCTATTGCCATGGCTAATGCTGCATTAAAGGAAAGGCTACCTTTTATGTTATCTACAAACAGTCACACTGGTAATTAACTCTGTGGTGAAACTCAACCAATTGCCAACAGCATTAAGGCTAGGGTTAAGGTTAGAACCAGGTTTAGAATTATAGAGTTAGGATATTTGTAAACACCAGCTTCAACTGACTGATTTGGCAGCTGCTAAAATTCACTTACATTGAACTGATTCCTACACTAAAGTTGAATTTACTCAGCATTTCTAGCCCAGGCTAGCTGGGAACCCTTTCCTTGGTGTTTTGTAGATGCTCACCTTGTGTTTAAAATATGTTCAATATCAATTAAATGTCCACAAGTATTCTGAAAGATCTTCCAACTTCCATAGAAAAGCATTGCCCAATAGAATGGGACACTCTAGGGCAGCCACAATGCTGCCACTCACCATGCCCAATGCTAAGTGTGGGCTAGAGGGGTATACATGCCCCAGCATTGGGCTCTGGAGTGATGGAGCTCCAGTACATTTGGGATGAGTTGTGATCCAGAACTGGCCATCCAACATCAGTACCTGACCTCACTAATGCTCAATCAAATCCACACAGCAATGCTTCAAAAATCTAAAGACTTTCCAGAAGACTAGAGACTACAGCACAAGCTCAGTGGATTAGAATAAACTTATCCATGTTCATGTGAAAAGCTGTTAGCTTAGTGCTAACAAAGTACTAGTATGTCATAGGGATGCTAGCAGAAGTTAGCCCTACTGTAGATGTGTGTTTTTTTCTCACGTTCTGGCTATAACTCTAATTGTCATGCTAATCAAATTGGCTATATGTATTATGGTTTAGAATGTATGGGGATGAAACAGTTTGACCTTAAGTAAAGTACAGTGAGTAAAGTTTGGAGGTATAGACATTTATCTTCAATGCCGTAGAAGATTAAGTGGTAACATGTACAACTAAATATCTACTAAATTGACCATAATTTTCTTTAACTCTAAATCTGGTTCAGATCCTACCTGGTTCAGAACCCCAACCTTAACCTCAACCCAACCCTCACCCTGGTCCAAATCCTAAACCTCATCCACCACTGTTTAGAATCAATTGAGTTTCAACAGGTAATCTCTTATTGAGCAAGGTATATTTTGGTTTGTCCATCTGAATTTACATGACCAGTTCGTAAGGCAAATTATTCAGTAACTTCATGAAATAATTACATTTTTTATTGAACTAAAATTTCAAAGTTTTGTGAAAGTTATAGCCAAAAATCTTAGATGCTCTTTCTGTTGTTTTATAAAATATGTTTCTACAGAGTTTATCACTGAAGCGATGCCATCTGTTTATAGTTTATAGTCCAGATTTGTGGAAAAATGGCTCAATGTTCAGTAGAAAAAAACTGAGTTTAGCTTCTTTGATTATAAGTTTAAAAATGACATCACCCATCTATTTGACCTGAGAGAAGACAGTTGCAGCTCTCATATGACTCCTCCTTTTGCAAGTATCTTATGAAATATGAAAGTTGTGAAGAACATGCGTTTTAGACCCAGCGGTGGTCTCAAATGGGTTGAAGAGGCTAAATTGTTAACACTTTGAACATCTGCAGATAATCTGTAGTGGACTATCCAAATAAAGTGAGATCAATATTGTGAATGCTTCAAATTTAAAAAGACATAATCAAATCCCAGGCAGATGTATAGCTTATCAAAAAATGAGAGTAAACAGATAATTACAGTATTTGTCATGTAATTACTTCTGGTTGTAAAAAAGTCCTGAATTCCTGAAAAAAGTTCCTAAAAAAATAACAGCAATTATTCCAATGATGTTTCGAAATGTCTGCATAATTAAATGGTTATGATGTAAACAAAGCCATACTTAGTGGTTTGGTTTTGGTGTTCTAGAGAAACGTAACGAGTCAGAATTGTTCACAGTGGTGGTGATAGGAACCAGACGTCCACTGTGAAAAGTTTCTTCACGGAAGGTTCTTACTGTTTTATTGTTAAAAGTTATTATTGCTTTCAATGATAATTTTTAAAAAGATTGTAGTCTAAACCCAATTTTCTAAACGAGTTCATGGTGGGTGGGTATGTGCAAGACATTGTGAGTCAAACTAGTCCCTGAAAAAAAACATTATTTCAAATTTTACACTATGTTTCCATCATCAACATTCCGTATAAAACTCAGAAGACTCGTGTAGGTTCATTGGTGGTTTTGGATGGTAGATAGAATGTCTATATTTGTGCTGTAGGCAAGCTGGTTCCTATCACCACCATTGGTAAGACATTGTAAAGTCTCTACAATCAACCATTTCACATCAAATCACTCTGAATGGCATTCACATCTTTGTAACTGAATTATGTAGAGACTTTCCACTTGAACCACAAAGCAAGCAAGTGGTTCTAAAAACAAAAGTACAAAGAATACTTCTCACCAAACTAAAAAAGACATATTTGCCTTCTGCACTGGAGAAAATGTAATGCGCAGCACAGAGTAAACTTTCCACTGTGTGTATCTTTGAAACGACATTTGAAGGAAACTTGATTTGGATCCAATTTTAGGCTTTGGATAAGAGCAGCTGGAAAAAAAATAACAGTAATTTTGGCTTGGCTGGGCGTGCTGGTGTACAGTATTCTGTGCACAGTCATATCTCAGTGGCTCTTGTCATGGACCCTTCTGAAATAATTGAGTCCAGGGCATAACTGACCTTTTGTATTGCCATTTACTTTATATTTCACTCCAAAATTGGACTTTCACTTCTCGAGTGCTCAGGGGTTGAACTTTCAATTGAGAAACATAGCATCCCTCACCTTTACTTCATGGCATCTCCAACCGTTTTTAAATAATGCGGTTTATGCTCATTGTTTATTCTATTTTTGCCACCATAAACATTCTTAACCAACTCTATGTTGGATTGGAATAGACCGTTTGAGGGGATAACAGCAGCAAAAGACCTGCTAAGCACTGCCTTACCTCAGTGTGTGAAAGAATTTTGCTAGCCTGAAATGTCCCTCTCTCTGTCTGTCTCCCAGATGAATCAGGGCAGATGAATCAGAGCCTGTGTATGAAAGTGTTCTGAATAATGTTACCAATTCAAGAACATCTCAAGGTCCAATTTGCTCCTATAAATGGCATCTGCTGTCCACCAAAACAATGTGAAAGGGAAAAACAGTAGCCAATTTAGAACAGAAGCATTGCTTTTTCCATCAGAGCTTTTCGGTGCCACAGTTTGTGGAAGCAAAAATCAACATTTGCTTTATGCATTTCTGCATTTCTACTTCAAAAACAAACAAAAACGCTAGTTTTGAGACGTGACTACAACGCTGTGGGGATTTTTGTATAGCATCTAGAATTAAATTGTATTAAATACAAAATGCTTTGCCTTTGAAAAGTGAGGGTCAAATCTCAAGGCAATTTAATTCACAAATATTTAGAAGTACATAAAGTACAGTATGTTATCATTTACAGTGGTGCTTGAAGGTTTGTGAACCTTTTAGAAACATTTGACTGAAACTTCATCAGAAGTCCTAAGAATAGATAAAGAGAAATCAAACAATTGAGACCAAAATGTTAGCCTTTATTTTTATGGAGGAAAACGATCCAATGATACATATCTGTGAGAGGCAAAAGTATGAGAACCTTTGCTTTCAGTATCTGGCATGACCCTCTTTGTGCAGCAATAACCGCAACTAAATATTTCCGGTAGCTGTTGATCAGCCCCCACATCAGCTTGGTGGACTTTTAGCCCATTCCTCCTTATGAAATAGCTTCAACCCTGTTATGTTGGGGGGTTTCCTCCCATGAACTGCTGCCTCAGGTCCTTCCACAACATTTCTCCAGGAATAAGGTCAGAACTTTGACTTGGACAAAAAAATCCAAAACACTAACTTTATTCCATTCTTTAAAAGAGCAACCTATGTGTTTAGGATCATTATCTTGCTGGATGGTCCATGTTCCCTTGAGTTTCAGTTCACAGACAGTTGTTCTGACATTTTCCTTCTGAATTTGCTGGTATAATTCCGAGTTTACTTTTCCATCAATGATGGCAAGCCATGCTGCTGCAGATGCATGCTGCAAAAAGCAAAACCATGATACTACCACCACCATGTTTCACATATGGTATAGTGTTTTAATGCTGGAATGCAGTGTTTTCTTTTCTCCAAACATACTTCTTCTCTTTCAAAACAAAGAAATCTATTTTGCTCTCACCCATCGACAAAACATTGATCCTATAGCCTTCATGCTTGTACATGTGCAGACAGCAGCAGTTTTCTTTTTGGAGAACATTGGATTTTTCCTTGCAACCTTGCCAAACACACTATTGCTGTCCAGTGTTCGCCTGATGGTGGACTCATGAGCATTAACTTTAGCCACTATGAAACAGGCCTTTAGTTGTTTAGACTGTTGCATATTGCATTGCACTGCATGGACTATTACACGCCTTGCTCTTGCTGTGATCTTTGTTGGTCGAGCACTCCTGGGGAGCCTAACAGTGATTTAGAATTACACAATCTGTCTGACTGTGGATCAGTGGACTCCAAACTCTTTACATAATATAATAGATATCCTCTCATAACTCTCAAAGACTATACAGTATTTTACTGATTTTGTACTTTTACAGGAAAAAGAAAACCACTCAACTTTGATGTATAGCTTTCTCAACTGTGATAAAAGTATCATTTTCCTATCTATCCTATCATGTTACTGTTTTTATGATGTAGAAATATATTTGAACAGTATCAGCAGGACTATCAGTATTTTAGCTTTTCTCCAAAGATTTGATTAAATTTCAGTTTAAATTTCAATTAAGAGATAGCGCTGTGCCTAACAGGACTTACATCACAGGACTCAACTTTACACCATCTATGACGGATATAATAGATTCATCCCTCATGTGTATATAAATCTTAGGCCGTCAGCTTTATAGATGACAGATTCAGGTCTCAGACCTGCCAGTGAATTTCAGGGAAGTTATCGGCCCACTAATCACCCCTTACCTCAGTGTGCCCTTTTTGTACAGTGAAATCTCTCTCTTTCTCTCTCTGTATGAAAATCCTATTAATTGCTCAGCCCTGTTATCTACATGATAAGGATGGAAGCTACTGGTGTGACACACAGGAAGGGTTCATCCTACAATAAGTGGCATGTTTGTGTCATTAATCCACCGAGGTTCCACTGTGAAGCTGGCCTTCAAACGCAGTCGTGCGTCTGACAGGATGCACACTGGAATTCTAAGGAAAGCTTTAATCTGTGCTCATGGAAAAAAGAGCATTGTTCCCATTACACGCTCTCGTTTTGAGATAAATTAAATTTTGCTTAGAACTATTTGCTTTTGACAAGGTTTTCGCTGGCAGGGAAGGGAGTTGTGTAAAGGTCTATTAAATGTCATCACAAAAGGTGGCGGCGACTCAATTCCAAATGTTAATCACAGGGCCAAAGGTGGTGCTCACAGAACGCTAACTTAGCCTTGACTTCTTCAGGAGTGCATCACATTACTTCATTTACCTGGCCACTAGATTAGGAACACCAATCTTCTCCTTCCACTCACTGGTCTCTTTATTGGAACTATTATTGGAAATTATTGGAAATACCTGCCCTGTACTTTCATTCACTGGCCACTTTATAACAACACCTACCTTGTACCTCCACTTGCTGGCCACTTTATTAGAAACGCCTACTTTGTTTTTCCACCACTGGACACTTTATTGGAAATACCAGTCACATGCTTCTGTTCACTGGACACTTCATTGGGAAACCCCTACATTGTACCTCCACTTGCTGGCCACTTTATTAGAAACACCTACCTTGTGCTTCTATTCATTGGCCATTTCATTAAAAACCCCAACATTGTACCTCCACCTGTTGCCCACGTTTTTTAAAACACCTACCTTATACTTTTATCTCTGGCCACTTTGTTGGAAACCCAACATTGTGCTTCCACTTGCTGGCCACTTTATTAGAAACACCTACCTTGCACTTTCATTCACTGGCCACTTTTTAAGAAACACCTACTTGGTACCTTCACTTGCTGGCCATTTTCTTGGAAACACCTACCTTGTTTTCCTACCACTGGCCACATTATTGGCACTCCCTTGTGCTTCTGTTCACTGGCCACTTCATTGGGGACCCCAACATCATCCTTTCACTCGCTGGCCAGTTTATTGGAAACACCCAAACACTTATTGCACTTCTACACCCTACAATTGTTGACAATAATGTAAAGATATCAAAATTTACATTCTAGATAATGACATCTGATTAATGTTAGGTCTCCTGAAAATAACAACGTTTGGTATTTATGACTGTCCCATATAAAATATGTATTCATGTACTTTCTAACTGCGATTGCAATTAACCAAATTATTGCTTTATCATACAATATTACCCTAGAGGTGTGAGATTTTATTTGAAAAAAATGGTGGTGTAAGTGAACCAGACACTGTCAGCACAGACTAGCAGACTAACACAGCCCAGAAACATCTGCACACATCAAAATTATACTATCAAAGCCTTTCTGCTGGTGCTTTGTTGTACAGAAAGGTTAATCTTAGGGATTCGCTCTCGCTCTTTAGTTCACGACCTCGTTCGTGCCTCAGTGGTTTACCTACTCTGAGAAAAACACAGCTATCAACAATCTCTCTCTATAGCATGCTGCTGATGTTTGTGTTGCTCCATTAGCCTGTACTTATTCGAGTCTGTGGTTTTCATTTCTAGCCGGCGAGTCTGGGTCCTTGGGCACCTCCATTAGCACTTTCTCTTTTACTTTCTTTTGGAGGAAAGCAGTGTGGTCCGAATGTGAAACTAGCAGTTAGATGGAAAACACACTAGAGCAAAACATGGAGAAGAGAGCAAAGCCCAGTGAGCATGACTGGCATTAGGTAGCAGAGGCCAAACGGAATGCTAGCTAGATTGTACGTTGTGATGAGGAAAATGGCCTTGACGTTGAAAACATCCATGAAACACCCAGAGACCACACCATTACACACCATTACGGTCGATACGTCTTAAATAAGTTAAGTGGATAATCCTTTCTAAAAAGCCTCCGCTGATTACTCTACCCTGACACCTCCCTGCAAAATCACGAGCGGCAAGGCTAACGCAGGACCTCGAAATGCTAGATTGTCTAACTTAAAGCACCGGCGAGGATGGAAAATCCTCAAGAGGGCATAAATAGTAGGTGCCTAGCTTGCTGAGCTTTCTGCTAATGACCTTAACCTTGAGACCCTGTGGGGAAGCCAGTTCAGTCTGCAGCACCAAGGACATAAAGGGATGGAAGCAAAACAAAAGCAAGCCTGTGGAAGTTGATGAGAAGTAAAGTTGAGTCAGGTAAAGTTGTAATATTATTCAAAAAGTATCTTTAACATAAATGTAGATAATGACAATGCACAATATCATACATTTACTGCTGACCTTTTCATGAAGATGCGATGAACGAAATGCAGCTATTGCAGCACATTAAAAACAACTTATAAGTTGCAAAACAACGACTGACACTTGATCTTTCAGCCAATCGCAGACATCTTCTAAGCAGTACTTCTTCAGAACTGCTCAGGACAAACCTGCAGTGAGAATGGCAGTAGCAGTAAATGAGATTTCTGTGAATAAAAATGACTGTCATTATTAAATTCATTTTTATTTAATATAACCATCATAACTGTGCTCTTTAAACTCTACTCTGATTTCTTTGTTGTTTGTTTGGAAGCAAAACCGGTAAATTCTTAAAATGCCTAGCGAAAAAGAACAGCTGAGCAGCACTGAAGGCTGGACAACTCAGATTAACCACCAACATAATTAGGAACTGTCAGGGGAATCAACCAGTCACACTTTGATTACTGTGAGAGCAATTTTGAGAGAAATACATGTCAGTCAGGATCTTCTGGAAGTTCTAGGCACATCACCAACTGTAAATATGAGTTGCGATTTAAGGAACATTCCGGAATGGAAAACAGCGGCAACAGCTCTACACCAGGACTCTCTCTCTCTCTCGCTCTCTCTCTCTCTTACACACACACACACACACACACACACACACACACACACACACATACACACACACACACACACACAATTATCCGAGCTAACTTAGTATCTGAGGGGCAATTTAGCACAAACAATTGGCCTGACTGTGGGGCTCTGGACTGAGGGGAGAAACCAATGCAAACATGGGAAGAACATGGACACAGAAAGGACACTGGTTGCCCGGCCGGGTAATCGAACCTGGTTGTCTGGCAGGGGATTTCTTTACTATAAACTGAAACACACACAAAAAGACCAACCAAATATTCACTGTAAACTGTTGCAAAGTACAATACAACAATCATGCTTTACTAAGGCTGTGAGTAAATTAATTCAGACTTATTTAATTGTGATAATCAGCAAGGTAGAATTATTTTTAGGCACAAGCCAAAGGCAAACACAAAGTATAGCTGTGATTTATTCATGATAATACAAAACTTTAACTGTTCTTTTGCTTTGTCTACTACAGATATCCAAAATAAATAAAAAGGCAATTAAAAAGCCCAAAGCATTGCAACAAAAGTGGTTTAATATTGGCAAATCCTACCACCAAAACTAGTATCCTTTTACATTACGAACAAAGCCATAAAACTGCAACAATATCAGGTTCAGCTCAGCTTTTAACATTTCCCAGGATTGGCCTGGATGTTGTTGGCTAATTCCAGATTGTTTAATTTTTTTCATTCAGCCTGAAAAGCAATGACTGTTTAGGAATTTAATGTAGGTCGGCGGTAACTCTTCAGAATCTGGCCGAATGTTGTTTTGTAGAAGTTATCTAAACGTGTCCATTTTCTGTTATTGCACGTGCTAACGTAGAAACCTAATAGCTAGCTGCAGCATAGCGTGATTCTGTAACAACTAGTGCTCAGTGAAATCAAAGTTTAAGTGCAAGTTCCACCAGGGAGACTCCGATGCTACGTCACTCGTTACTCTGACCGATCACGAGCTTCCACCTGTCTTTACAATGTCTTGACTTAACACGTGTGCTGTGCTGCTTTCAGATGCTGATGTTTCATTGTTTCCCTCCTTCCTCTCACCGTCACCAGTTTGGTCCCCTAGTGGACGGCTCCACCTGTCGTCCCTGTACAACAGGATCTACGAGGGGCTAAACATTCCAAGACCTGGGGCGACGATGGGGCCTCTGCCAAGGACTTTCAAAAAAGTGTTATCAAATTGTTAAATCATATTGAGATTGGAATTTTCTGACTTCACGCTTGTCTGTGTAGTCTTTCTGGGAGAAACGATAGTTACTGTGAACATGTTTTCAACCAATATGATTGGGTTGTTGGAATTTAACAATTGTTGCATACTCTAGACCTACTGCCCACACCCATCATCTATCTCGAAAAGCGTATGGTTGAAGTGTATTTTGCCACCGCACCTTTAGCTCCTCCACTGCTGGTAAGACTGCGGTTCACTACTATAAAACACTAACTCCTACCAACACTTCCGAGCAGGCAGCTGCTTAGTAATCTGAAGCTCGCTACTTGCTAAGCTCTTTTCTGGGCGGGATATTCAGTGGGTTCAAGTAGCACTGTAATGCGATATGTTAGTGAAACAATGCTGACTTGTTTAAGACGGAGTTCCTATATTGTTTTATACAAGAGTCCCTTTTTGGAATCGCTACAGACAATGCAGCTTTGTGGCCAGCGCTGCCGTCATTAATTATTCCGAAACGTATTGACTAAGCAAGTCATTTGAAGTCGCTAATTGTTTGTTTTTCCGAAACGGCCAAGCACAATGGGGGTTGGGGGGGGGGGGGGGGGGTATAGCTGTGCGTCAGTTCAACAAAATCAAAATCATGGTAACACTCAATAAATGCTTACCAGTGCCATTTCCAGTTGCTGCAGAAAGGTCAATGCAATTTTGCAAGCACGCAATGGAAATTCATTCTAATCACCACACAGTAATTACACCTAGTCTTTAATCCCCCCCCAACAAGTCATCCTTTTTTTTGTCCCATTATTAAGTAAATGGTATCAAACCCAGCAGACTCGTACCCTTTTTGCAGACGCTTGCTTACAGATGGTTCACAAAAAAAGAAAGAAAGAAAAAAGAAAAACACGGCCTACATGTTCTCTGGGCGGCCGATAGACAGCAGTATCCTAAATTGCACCACAATTCTGAGGCTAGCACCTTTTGTCAGGCTCAGATGTGCAGTGGAGCTTGAAATGGACAGAGAGAGAAAGAGAGAGAGAGAGAGAGAGAGAGAGAGAGAGAGAGAGAGAGAGAGACACTGGGGCTCAGGGCCATGAGTTATTTAAGCACAGAAAGTATGCAAATGTGACGCGCCCGAGCAGCTCTCTGCTGATCTACAGACTCCTCACCAAAAAAAAAAGCTTGCTCATTTCTCTCCGTCTAGCACGATTGTTAAAATACATCGCCCGCGGCTGCCAACAGCGCACAAACTGTTTTCTTCTCCCGAGCTGCTGGCTCTCAGTTTAAGGCATAGTGAAAGACGCTGCAGTCTCCAAACTCGAACAGGCTGCTCCAGAGGTCAGGACCCCGGGTTTATCTCGGATATCAACTAAGAAAGCAAAGGCCAGAATAAAGAGCAGAGTAATTCAGGAAAAAAAGGGAAGTTTATCAAACTTTAATGGGGAATCATCATTTTTCTGGCTTTGAAGATGTTGTGCAGAAGAAGTCATAACACATCGCTACAGTGCAGGACTGAACGCTTGGTGGTTAGCGAGGCAAGGCCCGCCAGACTCCCGATGTCCAGAGTCGCTGATGACCAACACTGATGTACCAAAATGTAAATTCTTGCCTGAAACCAAAAACCAAAAGATTTGGGGATAAACACATATTCTTACTGTATTGTGTTGTTGCTGCTGGATGCCTAAATTTCCTTCGGGATCAATAAAGTATCTATCTATCTATTTATCTATCTATCTATCTATCTATCTATCTATCTATCTATCTATCTATCTATCTATCTATCTATCTATCTATCTATCTATCTATCTATCTACTTTTAGAACCCTCAGGAGTGCATCCCAGTACCTTCAGTCAGGGAACATAACTGAACCATAATCCACTGAAGTGATATTGTCTAAATTGTGTTGACTCCACACCTTCTCGTCTCCAGGCTGTTCTGTTTTTGAACTTTCAGTTATGAAAAAGTACAAACATCTACTTTTCACCTGAAAAAACTCATTTAATTTCCACAATCGAACCTTAAAACCACTGCTGTACCTTTGAGGGAACATTTACATTGTTTGTGCCTTGATGAATGAAAAATGTACCTGAACAGAAAAATGAACAGCTTGCTAATTAAAAACAAACGAAGATCTACTGTTTTATTTCCATCTTACTGTTAATACAAATCCGCTCATCCTGAAATTCTCACATAATATAAAAGGCAGCTATTTTTAAATACTATAATTAATGAAAACTAGTTCAAATGTTTTGATCTAACAGCAATAATGTACAATGATTGATTTAAGAAATATATTATATGTCAAACTATAGGAAGTGTGCGCTCTCACTTCATATTTACTGTCTCTAATAACTGTGTAGTTACATGTGAACAACAAATGGAACAACAATGTAGCTACTAATAATTTAGTCTCTGTTACAGATGGAATCCTGAAGTACACCTTGTGTAATAACATGTGTATCCACTTCAGTTTTGCCATGTAATTACACAAGTGTATCTAAATAGTTGTAATAGCCTATTCTCTTTCATATACAGATACATATACATAATTACACAAGGGTAATAACACATGTAATTACATTCATAATCAGTCTGGAACAGCAGTAAAAGAAAGTATGTAATAACTTACATTAAGACATTACTTATACTGTATTTGCCAGCTTTCCTAAAATTTAGCCAGCATTTATGTTGCTAGTGCAGTGACACTGTAACCAGGTTCAGCTTTAAACCGTTCTGTAATTTGACAGAACAGCAGACGACCCCTTATCTTAATAGGTAATTAAACGTGTTATATTAATAAATCAATGTCTACTTATTACACAGTACCTACATAACTACACAGGAACTGTCCACTTATTTTAAACTGTAACTTTAACACTGCACTAGAGGAAAGTTCCTGTGTAGAAGATACACTTGTGTAATCACATCTGCTGTACTTCTCTAATCCATCTGTAAATCATTGACTACATCATCAGTAGTTACAGTGGTATTCATGGTTGGTGTAGTGTAGTGGGTAACACCTCTGCTTTCTATGCTGTAGACTGGGGTTCAATCCCCACCTGGACAAGCACCCTATACTGTACCAATAAGAGTCCTTGGGCAAGACTCCTAACACTGCCTTCGCCTACCTGTGTAAAATGATTAAATTATAAGTCGCTCTGGAAAAGAGCGTCTGCCAAAATGCCGTAAATGTGTAAGTACACAGTTATTAGAGACACTTAATATAAAGTGGAACCAAAGTGTGCTTCAAAACTATAATCCAAAAACATGCAATGGTCGAAACCAGAAAAATGCAATAAGAAAAGCTAGGGGTCCTTCAGAGAATAGCAAAGGCACAAGTCAATACCGAAAGGCAAAATAAAAAACCTCACAACCAATCTAAATAAATAAATAAAAAACACAACCAAGGCAATCACAGAAAACTGGCTCAGTTTTTACACTTGGAAAACCAGCAGCAATACTTAACAAACGTGATGTGAGCAGACGGCCTGGTGGGACAATCAATATTCAGGTGAAGCTGATCTCTGAAGCAGTTTGTAGTTGGTGGACGGTGTCACATGGTCTCCAGGTGGATTCTGGGAGTTGGAGTCCACGGTATTAGTCTGTAGTAATGCAGGGCCGGAGGGTGATGTGACAACTACATTTCTAGAGAAATAAGTAACTAAATAAAATAATAATAAAAAAAATGAATGCATGAATAAAAAAATAAATATTAGTCGAGTGCCTGTGTTGCACTTTTCTCCAAATTAAGGTAAATTCACAAAAGCAATATACTACAATTCAAGTAATAGGAGACAATCAATAAGCATTAATGGACATAATAACAGTAAAAGTGACAATAACTCTGCTAAATAATTGCTAAACTGGAGTTTGCCATGAAAGATTGCTGGCCCAAAGTATTTACAACCACAGTTCAACTGGATTCATTATACATTATTTAACATCTTCCGTTTTAAAAATGTATCTGTTACACTCAGACACTCGATTGCGCACTCCTTCTCCATAAACTTTGGCTAACCGGCTGCCTTTCCTCTTGAGTCCTACATCAAACCAATAGGAGTCCTTGGGCAAGACTCCTAACACCACCTTGGCCTCCCTGTGTAAAATGATCCAATTGTAAGTTGCTCTGGATAAGACCGTCAGCCAAACGCCATTAATTAATTAATTAAATTTTACCAAAGTTTTAATCTGATGTTAGTTTGTGTTGTACTGTGACCAGTTGACCTGTTCTGATTGTATCCCAGGTGGTTGCATGAAGTGTTGCTTGGCCATTGCTATGTTATCCCAGGTGGTTGCTAAGGTGTTGATAGGTCACTGCTATTGTATTCCAGGTGGTTTCTAAGATGTTGCTAGTGCACTATGATTGCATCTCAGGTGCTTGCATGAAGTGTTTCTCATCCATTGCTATGTTATTCCAGGTGGTTGCTAAGGTGTTGCTAGTGCACAGTGATTGCATCCCAGGTGGTTGTATGCAGTGTTACTTAGGCATTTCTATGTTATACCAGGTGGTTACTAAGGTGTTGCTAGTGCACTGCTATTGTATCCCAGGTGGTTGCATGAAGTGTTGCTCGGCCATTGCTATGTTATCCCAGGTGGTTGCTAAGGTATTGCTAGTGCATTGCTATTGTATTCCAGGTTGTTGAATAAAATGTTGCTCGGCCATTGTTATGTTATCCCAGGTGGTTGCTAAGGTGTTGCAAGTGCACTGTGATTAAATCTCAGGTGGTTGCAAGCTTGACCACTGCTGTGTTATCCCAGGTGGTTGCTAGATTTGTCGCCATATGTCAGAGGGGCAATATGCGGTGTCCTTTGTGACATCATTTGTGGTGGTCAGATTTGAAATTTTTCATTATCCCACCTTCATTTCCCACAGCAAAATCATGTTTGAATGAACTCTGTATGAACAGCACTGGAATACTATTCCCATATAGGCTGTACAACCTGGCAAAGTTTGGTGGTTCTAGATGAGGAACTGCAACCAGTAAAACTGGTAGCAATAAATCATAGAGCAATAAAATGAAGAACACTGGTCAAGCCACTCTAATTACAAACTTGTCCAGCCTTACATTAGTAGCTCTAGAGCTATTTGGATATCAGGAGCTCTGAATATTTGTGTACATAAATGTGCATATCCATATTTGCAAATACTTAGAGCAATGAAAAAAAGCTAAAGAATGCACTGCGGTGTATGTGACTTTCATCTGTCATACATAATGAGGTGTTACTTTTTTTAAATGAAAATTAAAGCCATCAAATGAATAAACCCATATTTTTTACTTGAATTGTTCACACTTCAACCCTCCGGCACAAACCTTCCCGCTCAGAAAGCGCAGTCTCTGGGGCATCACCGACTAAACAGACTTTCATGAAAAAAGGGAGCAAGAATAATAAAAACTGTGATGAATGTCAAACAGAGGAGAGCGAGGAGGACACATGTAGAAGCAGGGACGAGGGAAAACGTAAATGTTTCATTGTTCTGTACTTTGGAGACTGGGGAGGTGGAAAAAAAAACAAACAAAACAGTCTAGTGCTTTTAGATCTGTAGTAAACAAACACGCTTCCTCTCTGGTCTCCGAACCCCCGACTGCAGATAGAGAGGCAGTGGGGGAGTCAGGAACAGGTGTGCAGGTGTTCTTATTTTAAGCCACTCCCCCTGACTGTTTGCTGCACTCTAAAAAATGCAGGTTCCACCACAAATCTTTTTTTTTTGGGGGGGGGGGGGGGGGGGGGGGGGGAGCTATTATTAGGAGCTATTCAGTGTATAAATAGCTAATAGCTAATATAAAAAAAGCTTCGCTTTGTTGAACTGATTAAGGTTCGATGCCTAATTTATACAGTTCATCTGTAATGTTAAGCTGCAGCCTATGTTAAATTAACAGGTATTTATGATGTCACAAACCAACATTTTTACTATATCTACTATTTTATCTATATATCTAGTTTATCCCTATCCACTCCCACTGAACTTAAAGGGGAATTCAAGCTGTTTTTCAATATTTTGCCATAAGTCTTTAAAATGTTGTTGCTGGCAAAATAGTTGCAAATCAGAAAAGTTTTCTTTGGGTAGTATTTTAACTTCATATACCCTGCAGGTGCCCTCAACCACACACACACACACACACACACACACACATTTTCTAAGCCGCTTCTCCCTCAGGGTCGTGGGGGGGTGCTGGAGCCTATCCCAGCTGTCATCAGGTGGAAGGCAGGATACACCCTGGCAGGTTGCCAGTCCATCGCAGGACAGACAGACAGACATACACACACATACACTCACACTCACACCTAGGGGCAATGTAGCATGTCCAATTGGCCTGACTGCATGTCTTTGGACTGTGGGAGGAAACCGGAGAACCCGGAGGAAACCAAACTCCACACAGAGAGACCCCGGTTGCCCTCGGCCATACATGCCTATTAAAAACTTCATTTTAGGCCAAAGTCTTACATCTAAACTATTAAAAACAATAAGTCATGCTCCAGACATCAGGGAGCTTTTAGAGGTGGACTTTTGGTTCCTCTGACCACTAATTTGAGCCATCCTGACTGCGCACATTTGCCACGCATTCAGCGAGGTCTGAAAGGGAAACGGACTTCATCTCCCAGAATGCTCGGGGAGGTCACGCGACAGATCAGGCACACTCAGACTCCATCTTAAGAGAAAACTCTAACATCCAGGATTCAGAGACTGGTCACGTGGTTTCCCCATGCACCTATCAGCGTTCACAATCGCCTGATTGCTGAACTCTTTCACCTGAACTACTTTAGTCACAAGAGCCTAGAGTATTTAAGTCTGGACCTTTGTTTGAATCATATAAGACTTTGCCGCTCATCCAAAGAGGGTTGGGTGTTGTTTACATCTCCTGCTTCTAACAATCCAAGTCATCCCAAACATATTTGATGGTGTTAAGTTTTGGACTATAGGGTGGTCAGTCCATTGTTCTGAGAGCATCAGCAGCTTCTTAGCTAGATCAAAAATGGTTCTTTTTTGAGTAGTGTTTACTGTTAATCTGATGGGGACAGATTTGCTGGTTTACCAGGTCTTCCAGGTGGTTGTTAGGAGTCCCATTCTTTTCTGCTCCAGTTTTAAAAGTCCTTTTTTCATGTATTTTCATCAGACTTTCCTCTTCCTTATACAAGTGGATTACCCTGTGTATGCTTCCTCAGGAATATTTCCTGAAAAAAAAGTTCTTAATTGCCAGGTTGGCCTGGAATTTACATGTATGAAAGGTAGTTTTTGACATTTGCACTGCACTGTTGATGACTGTGACAGCCCTTAAAGTAATAACATCTTATTAGGTACAATTGTAGAGTAGGTCCCTCTAATAAAGTGGGACTGTTCCTGTCAAGAAACTTGTTGAATCTGTCAACCCTAGTTACACTTCAGCTTTGCAGCACATCCTACAAAATAAGTACATGTATAACATAAAACATCAGCCAGGCACAGTGTTCCCAACCTGGTCCCATCAGCAAGGCTGCTGTGCTACGCCACATGTGACATTTCAGTCATGTCAACAGGAACCACATGGTAATCAGGGGGACAGATAAGAGACATGGTGGTTTGTGGCGATGCGAAAGTCAATATCTGTCACTGCTGAGCATCAGCAAGACGGACTTGGGCTTTGAAACCCCACAGCAATGCTGTCAATACCCCTCAGGCACTGCAGAGTCTCCAAAAACAAGCCCATGATGTGAACTTCAGGACGAGTGCTGCTTGCCAGACGGTGTGCAGAGGCTTCGAGGGTGTTTTCTCACCTGTCTGGCATCTACGAGATTGGCATCTACACACTGATGGATTTTTTTTTGCTTTTTAAAATGGGGAATACATATGTTTGTTTGCTTGTCAGGAAGGACCCTCAGTTCAGGTAGAAATGCTACCTGTTTGCCTTCATAGTAGAACAAACCTGGTATAGTTTGCCAAAAGGAAAATTGTACACAATTTGCCATAATATGCTTGTTGTTCACTTTCCAGCCCAGACAGCCCATTTATGAAAAATAAGCTGCAAAAACAGTCTATTATGAATTCACTTTGTTGTGATGTTACACAAAGAAAGATATTTACGTATTTGGCCTACACTCTCAGACATAAACTTAGTAAACTGTCACTGGGGCAGTGATACCTTTAGTCAGGGGACATCACTGAACCATAATCCACTGAAATGATATTTTCTAAGTTGGACTGACTCCGCACCCCCATCTCGTCTCCAGGCTTTTTATTTAATGTTCTATTTTAAAACATTCGGTTATGAAAAGGTACAAATATGTACTTTTCACCTGGAAAAAATACTTACTTAAGGTTCACAATTAGACCTTAAAATCACTGCTGTACCTTTGAGGGAACATTTACACTGTTTATACCTTGATGAGCAAAAAATGTACCTTTATTTCTAACAGTGTATAGCACTGTTGCTCTGTTTCAGCCTGAACAAGGCATAATGCAGGGTAGCCAAACAGAACAGAGCTCACTTTACATATTTTTTTCTGGAAAACACAGTATACAAATTTAAAGACATGAGCAGGTTTAAAGGAAAATTATATTATATTACTGAATTATGACTGTTTTTGATGTATAAACCAGCACAAACATGAATGATATACAAAAACAGTAAAGATAAGGGCCAAAATGGACAGACATAGATTATATAACAACTATCGAAATGAGACATATTACATATATTACCTACATTTAAGATGCTTTTACTTACTCCACTGTTAGAAATAAAGGTACCATGCAGGTACATGATTTGTTCAAGGTACAAACAGTGTAAACATTCCCTCAAAGGTACAACAGCAGTTTTAAGGTCCAGTTGTGCACCTTAAACAAGTTTTTCAGAGTGGAAAAGTAGATATTTGTACCTTTTCATAGCGTAATGTTTTAAAACAGAGCCATTTAATTAAAAGCCTGGAGGCGAGGCAGGGTGTGTGGAGTCAGTACAGCTTAGAAAATATCATTTCAGTTGATTATGGTTCAGTTCTGTTCCCTGACTAAAGGTACTGAGACGTACCCCTGAGGGTCCCACCCCAGTGACAAGAAGGGTGCTGCCCCAGTGACAGTGTCGTACCTTTTTTCTGAGAGTGTGAGATGTACGTGTTTTCAGAATATGTTATAAAATCTGTGAGACAAATGATCAAGATACAAGCGATATAAAGGGGCCCTCAAAGGTAACACAATGGCATAAGGTCAAATGACACATTTTCTAAGACGCTTGTCCTTCTGGGTCATGGGTGGAGCTGGAGCCAGAAAAAAAAGGTACGGCGCTGTCACTGGGGCAGTACCCCTCTTGTCACTGTGGTGGTACCCTCAAGGGTCCATCTCAGTACCTTTAGTCAGGGAACATAACTGTACCAGGGTCCATTGAAATGATATCTCATTTGGTTATGAAATAGTTATGAAAAGGTACAAATATCTACTTTTCCACTAGGAAAACTGATATAAGGTTCACCACTAGACCTTAAAACAACTGTTGTACCTTTGAGGGTGCACTTACATTGTTTGTACCTTGATGAATGAATTATGTACCTGCATGGTACCTTTATTTCTAACAGTGTATCATTGGGCAGAAGGCGGGAAACACCCTGGACAGTTTGCCAGTCCATCACAACTTTGGTCCAATTGTGCACCTCAAATAAGTTTTATGTATTTGTACCTTTTCATACCTACTAAAAAAACAGATCAATCAAATAAAAAGGCTGGAGATAAACTGCAATGGAACATGTCCTTTTCTATAACTAAACGGACTGACATACCATTGAGGGATCCTTTCCAGTGGCAAGAGGGTTACTGCCCCAGTTACAGCTTAGCAGTGGTGGACAGTAACTACATAAATGTAATTTGTTACTTTACTTAAGTAGTTTTTCTTTGTGTATCTGTACTGAAGTTTTTCCATTTTGGGCGACTTTTTACTTTCACTGCACTACATTTCAGAGTCAAATCTTTTACTTTTTATTCCACTGCATTTTGAGAAATCTGTCGTTCCTTTTGGTTTCTGTGTCTATAAAAACGTAACATGTCAAAACAAAAGAAGCACAAAGCAAGAGCACCAATCAGGGCCCAGCGGTCACTTTGTTTTAAGCTTGTTTTGGACATACTGACCCAGTGCCAACACATCCACACTATAAAGCAGGACAGGGTTAATGCACACACTGACTCATAATCTCACATCAAGGAATAACATATTGCTCTCAACCACAATATAGAAATATGTCCACATATGCAGTCGAGACTGACGTGGCTTTTTTCTGAATTTCTACAAACACCATTTCATTTTATAGTAAATGAGTTTGGGCTGGTTTATGTTTATGAACAGACGCCTACAGATCAACATAGTAAAGGAGCTCATCTGTGATCCTGAGTTTAAAGCCAGTTTTTATTCAACTTAAACTTGGAACTAAGTTGTAAATAAATCTGAAACTGAAACTTTGCTTGTGTGTAAAAAGTGATTTCAGAGCCACTCGGTTCTCCCTGATGGAAACTGTTTACCTTCAGTGTTTTGTGCTTCTGATCATTTTAATAGACGTCAGTGTCACTAATTAATGACGTTCTATTAAAAGAGTGGTTTACCAAGAGAGACGCTGGAGGACTTTCACCTGAAATGAGTTCATGTAAGAGTCTTGTAATAAAAACAGTAATGGGACATCAGAGCCATAATAAATCTTTTAATATTTTTGCTTTCAACGCTTAAGTACATTTGAGGGAAAATATACACCTGTACTTTTACTCAAGTGGAGGTCTAAAGGGAGGAAGTTCTACTTTTACTGGAGTGATATTTTACCTTGAGTGTCTCTACTTTAACTCAAGTACATAATTTGTGTATTTTGTCCATCATTGTAGCTTAGTACCATTTTTCTGAGAGTGATGCTCAATAGGGTTATAATTAGTCTGAGACCAACAAATTCTCTTCAGATTAAACATAAGCTCAAAGACATTATGCTTTGCATGGGAAATCCTGAAGGAATCCAACAAAACAGGTTCACCTTTGTAGTGAGCCATGATGGAATTTCGTTACCAGAACTTACTGAATGTACCATTTGTCTAACCAAAGAGACGAGAGCTGCCTCTCTGTTCCCCGGTCGTTTTAAGGCTTCCTCCAAGGCAGCCATCTCTCAGGCTTTATTTCACACATCTCTTTTCATGGTTCAGACAGAAATTCTCCAGGCTGAAGCTGCCCAAATTTCCATGCATCAATTTCGGTTGAAAAACGAGGCTGAGTGGAGGCCTCCGCGGCCCGACATAAACAGAGCACGGCAATTCCTCAGCGTAATGAATCATGAAACATGGTCAATACTCATGAAATTATCAACATGACCATGAGGATAAGGAATATGCATGCGTTCTTACCTGCTCTCGCCCAGAGGCTGTTTTGGATTAAAACTTATGAAATACAGTAGCAAGCCCACCAGGGGCCGCGCTCATGCAAGCGTAATGGCTTTTCTCACTTGTCTCCAGCATCGGCGTCCGTCATTAGCACCATGCAGCTAACTCACTCTGGCATGGATGTTGAACTTCCATCCACTTCCTGGCTGTTCTGTAACTACTGTAAGCCGGTAATGGATGGCTTTCGCCTGAAAGCACAAGGCTGAAAGAGGGATGGATAGGAACAGGGAAGAGAGGGAGGAGAAGAGATGGATAATGGTGGCCGTGATGCTGACAGTCGGTGAGTAAAGAGAGGTCTAAGGATGACAAGTTGAGCTCCACAAAGGTGCAAAGCAGACAGGCCACTGTGCAGTGGAGAGTGCAGCATTGCTGCATCAGCTTTTAGCAGCCTCTACTAAAGCTGTGTGGAGACCACTCGCTCTGATTTAGGCTTATGTTAATGTAATATTTCCACTGAAGTGTGCTCAGCGTGTGACCCCCAAGGACATAAACAAGTTCCTTCTTAATGTGTTTATATATATATATATATATATACAGATAACTAAAGCCATCTCAGATTTCATCTTTCTCTGCTTTTTCATTTCAAAAGACACTCAATAACAAGTCACACCGACATACTTCACACATAATGTATATCCCAACCCACTTTAACAAGCCTGACATTTTCCTCAGAAAATTACCACTAGAAAAGTTGCAGTTTACCTTTTGCTAAGAAATCACATGAATAACTAAACTCCAAAAAAAACAAAGCATTCTGTCTCACAGGTCTCATCAGCAAGAAAAATCAAATACGTTCTTTAAATATTTTTAGCTCAACAAACCCTCATCACACATGAGAATTCAGAAATCTTGCTCAAACATTTCATACAAACTAGAGTTCCATGTCAATTATTAGCAAGACAGTTAGCAGGACAGTTAACAAGACAGTTAGCAAGCTAGCAAACCCCCCTAGGAGCCCACCCTACATTGAAGTTTTCATAGACTCCTAGCTTTTACTACTACTAATACCACTGCTATTAATATTAGTAGTATAATAACTTTGTAGGTAGTTTGACCAGAGGAGGATGGGTCCCCACATTGGGCCTTGGTTCCTCCCAAGGTTTCTTCCTCAGCTCTGAGGGAGGTTCTCCTTGCCACCATCACCACTGGCTTGCTCACCTGAGGGTTTTTACATTCTTGTTAAAACTTTGTCTTTTCTGGAATCCTGCAAAGCTGCTCTGTGACAACATCAGTTGTAAAAAGCGCTACAAATAAATTTGATTTGACTTTAATGTATGCCATCATTTAAAACATGCACGGCTTATTCTTAAGCATTACTGTTGATTTACAGCACAGTAACTCTCTTTACAACCCACAGAGCTGAACTGGAGAACATCTATCAATACTGATTGAAATAAAGTCTGAAATATTGATCATTCTTCATGTCTAGACTCCAGAAACTTGTGTCCTTTGCATTATTGAAACGGAACAGTGGCTTTTATTGCTGTAGAGTACAAACAGCAAAATGATTTTGATGTAGCATTCAAAATGATATTTGCTGGAGATTCTCTTTTTGAACTGTACCATCTTAATATTCTTCATAAGACACTGCCAGAATTGACAGAGCAAACACCGATAACTTCCAAGGCCTTGCTCTAGCTTTGAAAGATATTTTTAGAAAATTAATGTTCAGCATGCCATACATTAAAACCAATTGAATTCAAACATGTTTAAAATGATCGTTCCTCTCGTTTCTCTCCTTTCTTTTTATGTATTATTCAATGAAGGAAGATAAAGGATAACTGAGGGCTGTCAGAGTATGAGGTTATGAAATCTCTGTGGGAAGAGCATGGACTAAAAAAACATGTGGTTCAGTTGGAGGGTTATCCAGTGAGGAAAATCACAGGTAGAGTTTTATTGAAAAATGATGTCTACAAGAAAACCAGCAGTACATAGAGCATATCCTTAATTTTACACCTTATCCTACACTTTACACCATATCATCGACTTTACACCATATCCTCCAGTTTGTATTATATTTTGCAATTTACATCATGTCCTCCACTTTACAAAATATCTTGCACTTTACATTATATTCTATACTTTACATTATGTACTTTGCTTTACATCATATCCTCCAATTTATATCTTGCCCTAAACTTTACATCATATCCTCAACTTTACATCAAATCCTCCACTTTACATCATATTCTTCACTTTACATCATGTTCTTTACTTTACATCATATCCTCCATTTTACATTATATTCTACACTGTGCATTATGTTCTACACTTTACATCATATTCTTCACTTTATGTCAAATCCTCCACGTTATATCATGTCCTCCACTCTACATTATGTCCTTCACTTTACATGATGTCCTAAACTTTACATCATATCCTTCACTTTACGTCTTGCCCTAAACTTTACATCATATCCTTCACTTTACGTCAAACCCTCCACTTTACATCATATTCTACACTTTACGTCAAACCCTCCACTTTACATCATATTCTACACTTTACATCATATCCTTCACTTTACGTCAAACCCTCCACTTTACATCATATCCTCCACTTTACATTTTGTCTTAAACTTTACATCATATCCTTCACTTTACGTCAAACCCTCCACTTTACATCATATTCTACACTTTACATCATACCCTCCACTTTACATTTTGTCCTAAACTTTACATCATATCCTCCACTTTATGTCTTGTCCTAAACTTTACATCATATCCTTCACTTTACGTCAAACCCTCCACTTTACATCATATTCTACACTTTACATCATATCCTCCACTTTACATTTTGTCTTAAACTTTACATCATATCCTTCACTTTACGTCAAACCCTCCACTTTACATCATATTCTACACTTTACATCATACCCTCCACTTTACATTTTGTCCTAAACTTTACATCATATCCTCCACTTTATGTCTTGTCCTAAACTTTACATCATATCCTTCACTTTACGTCAAACCCTCCACTTTACATCATATTCTACACTTTACATCATATCCTCCACTTTACATTTTGTCCTAAACTTTACATCATATCCTCCACTTTATGTCTTTCCCTAAACTTTACATCATCTTCTACACTTTACATCACGTCCTTCACTTTACATCATATCCTCCACTTTATGTCTTGTCCTAAACTTTACATCATATCCTCCACTTTACGCCTTGCCCTAAACTTTATATCATATCCTTCACTTTACGTCAAATCCTCCACTTTACATAATATTCTACACTTTACATCATATCCTTCACTTTACGTCAAACCCTCTACTTTACATCATATTCTACACTTTACATCATATCCTCCACTTTACTTTTTGTCCTAAACTTTACATCATATCCTCCACTTTACATCATATCCTTCGCTTTACATCAAACCCTCCACTTTA
Source organism: Pygocentrus nattereri (assembly GCF_015220715.1). Lineage (NCBI taxonomy): Eukaryota > Metazoa > Chordata > Actinopteri > Characiformes > Serrasalmidae > Pygocentrus > Pygocentrus nattereri. Next base: position 7,200,447 of record NC_051233.1, on the reverse strand, counting down.
CATCATATTCTACACTTTACATCATATCCTCCACTTTACATTTTGTCCTAAACTTTACATCATATCCTCCACTGTACATCATATCCTTCACTTTATGTCAAACCCTCAACTTTACAACATATTCTACACTTTACATCATATCCTCCACTTTACATTTTGTCCTAAACTTTGCATCATATCCTCCATTTTACGTCAAACACTAGACTTTACATCATATTCTTCAATTTATATCATATTCTACACTTTATATCATATTCTATACTTTACATCAAATCCTCCACTTTACATCATATTTTACACTTTACATCGTCTTTTACTTTACATCATATCCTCCATTTTACATTGTATTCTACACTGTGCATTATGTTCCATACTTTACATTATATTCTTCACTTTATATCATATTCTATACTTTACATCATATTCTATACTTTATATCATATTCTATACTTCATATCATATTCTTCACTTTATATCATATTCTATACTTTACATCATGTCCTCCACTTTACAAATTGCCCTAAACTTTACATCATATCTTTCATATTACATCATATCTCACACTCTACATCATAACCTATACTTTGCATTATACCCTACACTTTATGCCACATTCTACACTTTAGAGCATATTCTATACTTTATTTCACGTCATTAAGAGAAAACACTCAAAATGGTATGTTACAAAATTACAAATGATTTGCTGAGTTTGACAAATTAGCAAAAAAACATGAAATAAAATTTAAAAAAACTTTTGCATAGGCAAAATTTTATATTTTACTTTTTATCATTTTATTTATTTTTATTTTAAAAAAGCAAATAAAGAGTAATTGTGCAATAAAACATGCAGAAGTCTGTTCTCCATAGAGGATGTGTTCACTTATTTTCACGGAAAATTTCACAAAAATAAACAAACATGGAATTACACCAGGGACACCCAAACGTCTTACTCCAAACACTGCAACATATTCAGCAACCTTCATCACAGACATACAGAGAAAAAGTTACTCAGTAAGACAAATGCCTTAAACTTGATGTACAGCTTACAACGTCAAGTCTTTATAGAGATTAATTAAGCATATAAAATACAAAGTATGTACTACACACTTAAAAATGATGGTTCTTCAAGAGTTCTTTAGTAAAGACAATGGGCCTCCTTCTTCAACTGTTCTTAAGAAGAAATTTCTTCTTAAAACCCAATTACACAGTATTTTTGGATGATTCTGACATTCACTGACATTTTCTAATTTGGAGTTTGTACTCAGACAACAACAGAATCTACACACACTGAATAGCACAGAGGTGAGAACAGTTCTAGGCTTGAGAACACATCATGAATCAGATATAGCACCATCAGGGATTAAACTCTTGTAAACGCTTGTTTAAGAACAAATTTAAGATACAGTTGGTAAATAAATACCAGTGGTTCTATATAGAACCATGAACACTCTTTTGTATGCTTAAATGGTTCTTTGCATTGTGATATTGTTGTTCAGATTGACAGAGAATGTGTTGTAAATGATTCTATATAGAATCTTTTTGATTAAGATTAAGAGACCCACAATGGGGGGATTTCACCTCCGCAATCTAGCCCATCCGTGCAGTGAAACTCCACATACACACAAGTGAAGACTAGGGGGCAGTGAGCATGCTTGCCAGGAGAGGTGGGCAGCCCTATCCACAGCAACCGGGGAGCAGTTGGGGGTTAGGTGTCTTGCTCAAGGGCACCTCTGTCACATCCTGTAGGCTCAGGGGGTCGAACTGGTGACTAACCTCCAGCCCACGACTGCCCCCAAAAGGTTGGAAATGGTTACTATGTAGCACCAAAATGTTTCTGCTACTGTTCCAATGTCACACTAGCAACCAGGGAAGAATCCGTTTTGGTTTTCAAAATGGTTCTAAAAATACCATGAACACTCAAAGAACCTTTTGTATGCTTAAATGTGTTGCATTGTGAAATGGTTGTTCAGACTGATGGAAAATGTGTTGTATATGGTTCTACACATAGCACTAAATATATCTAGCACTGATAAGCATTTGGTTACTGTTACAATGTCAAGGTTGTACCAATGGAAGAATCCTTTTTTGCTGCTGTCTAGAACCATATACAACAGATTCTGTATAGAAATATATGCAATACATTCCCTATCAGCCTGGAGAACCATTTCAAAGAATCCTTTAAGCATGAAATAATCCTACATAGAAATCATGCAGTGGGTTTTTTTGACAAGCAGTGCAGGAACATTCAGGGCATTTGAATGGGACAGCAGGCTGACGGGAGAATACTCAATCTCCCCTCAGTCAATACATATCCACCAATACACAGAAAATCCAATGTACTGTGATTGAATGTATCTCAGAACGCTGAATTTTCACGGAACACCTTTTAATATCATTCAGTGAGAGACCTTGTCTATTAAGTCCCGCAGAAAAATGCACGAACTCACAAAATAACCTTGGCCACAGCTTGAACCTTGACCACCACCACAACAACCACCACGACTGCAGCCTTTACCAACAAAAAGAAATGTTTCATTTTATTTCTTTATTTTTATTTCTTTATTTATTTTTTGGTTGGAAAAGAAACTGAAAATACATCATTTCTATAGAGTACATTCATGGTCACTTGTGTGGAACAGCAAATAATCACACTTCTTTCAAGATACTAGACTTCTGAGGACATTTAGTTCTACGTGATTTTGGTCATAAATGGGGTTTTCATATAAAAACCATACCTTCCCCCCTCATTGGAGCCAACAAATGTCAAAGCATCCTGAAGATTTTTGGTAGCATATTAAATTCAAAATATGGCCTCACTTAAGGCCCATGCTTTTCGATCCCAAAGAACTCTGTCATTTTAAACAGTAGCTGCTAACATTGTCACACTGAAGAAATAAGTTTTAAACTCTGAAAAGGTTTTTGTTTAGGAAGAGCTCTTTTGTTGAAGAACTACAAATTATTTTGACTGGAAATACTGGAGAAATGTTCACACTCGTATATTGAGGGAAGAAAATATGGCAGAAATATCCACAATATATAATATGAATCAAAATAGATATGCTTTACACAATTGTTAAAAAAAATCAATTGACAAATATATGTTGATCATCCGATGTTACAGCTGTTGTTGTTGTGTGCAAACTTTCTGTAATTGGTCTAATTATATGGTCTTTTTTATGATATGCCACTGTTCAGTGTTCTAGAATTACTTATTACACACACCACGCACTCCGAAAAGCATACTGTGATATAATTTACCATAATAATGATAATATTTTGTCATTCCCTGCCAAGAAGCAGAAACGCCACTTCTACTCTATGGTACGCAGTAAACCCACACAACTTGCCCCATAGCCCAGCACAGTATTAGGCTGACAGTGATAAATTATTTACCATGAATGTCTCTCCTTCTGTAAATGTGGCACATACTAAGGGCCTTCTTGGGTGGCTTTGCTTGGCTATGCCTCCCGCACTCCAATGACAGCAGAGGCCAGTAGTTGGATGTTACATAGCCCCTCCCTTCAAAGGTCATTTGTCTCACAGTGTTCGGTTTCTCTGGCAGCAGTGTGCCTTTGTGCCAATACTCCCTGCGCTGCTTCTACTTCGGTGGTGTTCAGGCAGATTTGGTCTTCTGCACTGTCTGCCTTTGAATTTGTGGAAGCCCTATTTCTCCCCAGAATGCTATCCCACTTCTGACACCAGTATGGCACACAGTGCACTATGAAGTTGAATGCTCTTTTTAGTGACTTTTAGACTTACTCTGTGTTAGACCCATACAACCTAACAGTGTAAAGACTGGTGTGTGTGTGTGTGTGTGTGTGTGCGTGCGCGCTTGCGCATGTTCCTCTATAAGTACGCTAACGCAATATGGCTACTGCTTTACATCAGTTTTCTGTTACTTTTGTATTGTTTGTGCATTTGTTTTGATGTTTGCCTAAGAGGTTTGATATCATCTCCACTGAGATACTGGTTGAGAGCGGTTTACAAACTGTAACTTGGGGGCTTACAGGACTGGCTGTTTGTGTTATGCTGCATCACGGTTATTATGCAGCCTGGAGCGGCTACTTGGATGATGCTGCAGCATGGCTGGAGGCCCTTTTGACTGGGGACCTAAACGATGGGACATCGCAGCCTGGGCTCGCTGCTTAGTTGACGTTGCAGTACAGCCATGAGGCTGACTGGACTAGTAGTGTTCAGCTGCATTAGCAGTGCTGCGTCGCAGCTACATGGCCGCTTGGGCCGGCCACTTTGAGGCTCCCTGATCAGGCCTCCTGTGTGATATGCCGTAGTTGCAGTGTGAAACATTCCCTTGCCGCTAAGGACTCTTTCCGTGCTAGCTAGCTGAGTCTGACTCTGTGCTGTGGTCACTGAAATTTGTTCCGCAAGCTGTGGGAACCGTGAAGTGTGTGTTCTGTGTTATGTATTGTTGATTATGTATTGATTGTAAAGCATCCTTGAGCATGGGAAAGGTGCTATATAAATAAAAGTGATGATGATGATGATGATAAAGCATGAGCAAAACGAGCATATTGTTAAGCCACCAACAACAACTTATTTGCAATGAATGTCTCTCCGACTGTGAGTGTTCCAACTCCTATGGCAACACAAGCCAGTGGTAGGACACTAAAGTATAATAAATAAAAATCATTTTAATACAATAAGTAGAGGTTTTTTATTTGTCTCTTTGTTTATATAGCCATTTCCCTCAAGGAGGCCCTGTATTATTTGCTGTTGTTGTCCAACACTTCTTAACATTTGTAAAAAACGGCTCGTCAGATATACTTAAAGAAAAAATACTTCATATGGTAACAAGCAACTGAACTAATTTTATTTTAAAATTACATTGATTTAAAGAATCGTTCATTCAAAGTTTGTATTTAGGTGGAATAAAACTAGTTGATTTACTTATTACCACATGAATTCATTTTTTAAGTAGACCTGATGAGCCACTTTTTACAGCGCAAATCACTTCATTATCTTAAATCAGGTATACTGGTGATGGAATTGAACAAATTTAAGTGGAGAAGATCTGGAACTAAACTTTGCTCTGTTGATGAGCTTATAAGATATTAATAACTACTGTTTTAAAGTAAGAAATAATAAATTATGTAAAGTAAAAAGTTACTCCATTTGCTTTCTAGCATTATACTAGTGTTCTTTACGAGCACAAACAGTTCTTGCTGAAAAAATGGATACAATAAACTTAAGTGCGTATGCACAGTACTGCTTATTTATTTGCTTATTCATTTATTTATTTACTTATATTTATTTATATGCACTTATTTATACATAGCATTAGTATATATATACATATACATAGACAGTAATATTAAATGGGTTATATAACAATTGATATATAAAGCTTTGAAAAACAGTTCAGCAACATTTTCAAACCAAATTTTGCAAGCTTAGAAGAAAAAAATGCAAAAAAGGCATTCTTGGAGGACAAACAAAGGTCATTCACATTAACATAACAAAAACTCCACTAATGTCCCTACTTCTGTGTGTAATCGGCCTTACATTATACATTTACAATACATTTTTTAAAAAAAGGCTTAGTATTGTATTGTCTTGCCTGTGGGGTCCATTCTAAAGTCTTTGGAGAATAATTCACCTGGCAATGTACCGAAAGCACTTCAGCCTCTCTGTGGGCCTCTGTGCTATGTTGCTTGGTCAGGAGTTTTGACAATAGGAGGCGCACATCCTTTGGATTTGGGTGAGGTATAAATGCAAGGGTTAAACCAGAGCAGAGTGTGTCAGTCACCAGTTGGAAACAGCTCAGTTGGAAACACCAACCAAATCCGCCAAAATGATGGGCAAGGTAAGCTGGACAGGCCAACACGGGACACGTTTTGAAAGATTTTGCTGTTGTGTAATGTGCAGATTAAATCATTTAATGTTCCACTGATTCCTCTTTGACAGATCATCTTCTACGAGGACAGGAACTTCATGGGACGTTCCTGGGAATGCAGCAGCGACTGCTCCGACATGTCCTCCTACCTGAGCCGCTGCCACTCCTGCAGGGTGGAGAGCGGCTGCTGGATGGTCTACGACCGCCCCAACTTCATGGGTAATGGATACTTCATCAGGAAGGGCGAGTACAGTGACTACATGAGCATGTGGGGAATGAATGGTTGGATCAGGTCCTGCCGCATGATTCCCAGGGTAAGATTGCTGACTGTTTGACTGCTAGGCCTTACATTTGCTAACATGGAAGATTTGATCATTCATTTCCCAAAGTAATTCCTATTGGTTTCTCCTCAAACAGTACAGCGGACCCTACAGAATGAGGGTCTATGAGAGGGAGAACTACATGGGCCAGATGATGGAGATGACTGACGACTGCGAGTCCTTCATGGACCGCTTCCATTGGTCCCACGGCTGCATGTCCTGCCACGTCATGGACGGCCACTGGCTCATGTACGACCAGCCCAACTACAGAGGCAGGATGTGGTACTTTGGACCCGGACACTACAGGAGCTTCAGGCACATGATGGGAATGAGTGGCATGAGGTTCATGAGCATGAGGCGCATCATGGACTCCTGGTATTAAAAAGACAACTTTGCTGGTGATAGTTTTCAATAAAATTGAATAAAAGAATGTACTGTTTCCTCTCATTTTTGGTCTCAGATTGTGGTTTCTAAATGTTTTACTCGTTCCAGATGCTTCAGTAATTAACAGTTATTTACATTGGCATTTGCTTTAATTTGTTTTTTCACAGTTACGTTGAAAATAGTGACAATCTCTGCTCTTGTATATTGGAATCAAAGAATATGCTTGAACCTAAAATATGCTAACAGGAGAAAACAGCTTGATGAATAGAAAACATAGCTACAGAAAATGCCTGTAATAAAGATGACCAACTAAATTAATATTAGTGATGTTCAAGCAGTGCAGTTGGCAATCTAACATGGCAAATCAAACCCAGATACTGAAATCTGGATGATGTCTACTTGAAAAGAGCCAGCTAGTTTACTAGTGGCAGAAATAGCTAGATAGCTAGCTGCTTTAGATTATTTAGCCACAGAACATGCTTTGGCCCTGCGATGGACTGGTGACCTGTCCAGGGTGTATCCAGCATCCCCCCGCAACCCTGACGGAGAAGCAGCTTAGAAAATGGATGGATGGATGGAGAACATGCTTTGTGCTAACTCAGCTAGGTCAGCAGTGTTTGAGCAGTGCAGTTAGCAGTCTAACGTGGCAAATCAAGACCTAAATACAAAAATTCAGTCTATGACTAATGCAAACCAATAGCTACAGATTATGCTCGTGCTAACTTTACTAATATTAGTGATGTTTAGGCAGTTAGACAGTTATCAATTTAACATTTGGGTCATTCTACAGAAACGTCCATTTTTTTGTGTCCCTAGCATTCACAGATATTTTGCACTTAGAAAATGTTAAGGTTATTATTTATTGACATTTTCAAATAAAACACCTTCTTTGGCCATCAATTAAGCAATATTGTTTTTCTTTCAATCAATTACCTAGAATTCCAGGCACCACAGAAGCACTCATCGTGACAGTCATGTGTAAAGGCCGAGTGCCATATTTTGAGGTAAAAAAAAAATACAATAATCTATACATGACTACAAACTATATTTAAAAAAAAATGACATAAAGAAAACAAATGGCAAATAATATAAAATATATAATGAAAGTTGCTGTCCCCAGGAGACGTCACTGGTGTACGTAACACCACATAACAAAACATTATATCTTATTTTGAAATAAAAGTCACACTGATGGCATCACTTGACTTTCTTTTATCTACTTTCTGGAGATTTATGAAGAAAAGCACATGGAGAGTCCACTGTGTCTTTTCAGTTATAAGAGATTTTCTCATTTAGCTCACGATTTCAGATGAAGCTTTTGGCTGAAGTCAATGGTGTGACCGACTTTCTTCTCAGATAACTGAAAAAAATAATTTTAAATGGATTCAATTATACACTTTAGTGGATTTTACACAGTTGGCAACGTCTGGTTTGATGCTTTGTAGTGGACGTTTTGTGAAATGTTGTTTTTCATTCAATAATGTCACTGGTGTTACTTATCTAATGACGCAGTTAGATGAACACATCGTAAATGAAGACTCAAATACTGAATCCAGCCTGTGGACATCTATTTGTGGACAGCTCCTTTTATGACATCACAAAGAACTTCCATACATCAGTGATTGATGGAGTGCTACACGTGTGCTTATTGTATGGATATAGACTACATTCAAAATAATAAAGTATGCTAATTAGAGTACATCAAGGCATTTTTAGCCCATGTGGTTATAGCTGAGGTAAGTGATGTTTCAACAGTGTAGTTACATGAACATAGCACATGGTGTAATGTTTAGACAATGCCAAAAAAAGGTCTGAAGCACCACTCTGGCCTACCTGGGACAAGATTTAGCCAGTTTACTAGCAGTACATAAGTTAGCCAGTTTACTAGCAGTACATAAGTTAGCGAGTTTACTAGCAGCACATAAGTTAGCGAGTTTACTAGCAGCACATAATTTAGCTAGTTTACTAGCAGCACATAAGTTAGCAAGTTTACTAGCAGTACATAAGTTAGCTAGTTTACTAGCAGCACATACGTTAGCAAGTTTACTAGCAGCACATAATTTAGCCAGTTTACTAGCAGCACATAATTTAGCCAGTTTACTAGCAGTACATAAGTTAGCGAGTTTACTAGCAGCACATAAGTTAGGGAGTTTACTAGCAGCACATAATTTAGCCAGTTTACTAGCAGCACATAAGTTAGCTAGTTTACTAGCAGCACATAAGTTAGCGAGTTTACTAGCAGTACATAACTTAGCTAGTTTACTAGCAGCACATAAGTTAGCAAGTTTACTAGCAGCACATAAGTTAGCTAGTTTACTAGCAGCACATAAGTTAGCGAGTTTACGAGCAGTACATAAGTTAGCGAGTTTACTAGCAGCACATAAGTTAGCGAGTTTACTAGCAGCACATAATTTAGCCAGTTTACTAGCAGCACATAATTTAGCCAGTTTACTAGCAGTACATAAGTTAGCCAGTTTACTAGCAGTACATAAGTTAGCGAGTTTACTAGCAGCACATAAGTTAGCGAGTTTACTAGCAGCACATAATTTAGCCAGTTTACTAGCAGTACATAAGTTAGCAGGTTTACTAGCAGCACATAAGTTAGCGAGTTTACTAGCAGCACATAAGTTAATAAGTTTACTAGCAGCACATAAGTTAGCAAGTTTACTAGCAGTACATAAGTTAGCTAGTTTACTAGCAGCACATAAGTTAGCAAGTTTACTAGCAGTACATAAGTTAGCTAGTTTACTAGCAGCACATACGTTAGCAAGTTTACTAGCAGCACATAATTTAGCCAGTTTACTAGCAGCACATAATTTAGCCAGTTTACTAGCAGTACATAAGTTAGCGAGTTTACTAGCAGCACATAAGTTAGGGAGTTTACTAGCAGCACATAATTTAGCCAGTTTACTAGCAGCACATAAGTTAGCTAGTTTACTAGCAGCACATAATTTAGCCAGTTTACTAGCAGTACATAAGTTAGCAAGTTTACTAGCAGCACATAAGTTAGTGAGTTTACTAGCAGTACATAACTTAGCGAGTTTACTAGCAGTACATAAGTTAGCAAGTTTACTAGCAGCACATAAGTTAGTGAGTTTACTCTCAGGACTAATATTAATTACAGGGGAAAATGCAGTCGTACTGAAAATGCTAGTTGCTATCTAAACTGACTGTTCCGATGCATCAACAAGTTACATGACTGTGCACATGTTAGTGATGTTTGGGCAGTCTAGCAGGAAGCGAATGCATTTGTGTCCACCTGTGGCAAAACTGAGCTAAATTAGCAGTTTAGCTACTAGCTAGCTTACTATGCTAAAATGTATGACAGAGGTGTAAGAAATGGATTTCATTCACTCTCATTACTTTAACTGAGTACCATTTTGCCTGTAGCGGTACTTTTTTGAGAAGAATTAAATAATAGTACTTTCACTCTTGCCCTGACTGGTGGCCTGTCCAGGGTGTATCCTGCCTTCCGCCCGATGACCACTGGGATAGGCCCCTGCACCCCCCCATGACACAGAAGGAGAAGCGGCTTAAAAAATCAATGATGAGCCTATCTGCTCTGACACCAATAATAATGAAGGGTGGTTGAATTTAAAAGATTCACCAATCAAAAAACAGCTGCTCCGGCAAGATCAACACTGCAGAGAGGTCCAGCTTAGTGGAGAAGGACAGAAGAGAACTGACCCAGCTCATACGTGGAACAGACCACGTTCAAACGGTCACCTGTGTTCATTTAACATCCATCCATCCATCCATCCATCCATCCATCCATCCATCCATCCATCCATCATCGTTGACCGCTAGTCCAGACCGGGTCGTGGTAGCAGTTGGGAGAGCAGAGAATCCCAGATGACCCTGTCCCCCGCAACTTCCTCCAGCTCATTCCCGGGGACCCCAAGCTCTCCCAGGCCAACTTGGAGACATAATCCCTCCAGCGGGTCCTAGGACGACCCCGGGGTCCCACCGGGAGGCGTCCAGGGCGAATCCGGATCAGATGCCCGAACCACCTCAGCTGGCTCCTCTCATTGCGGAGGAGTAGTGGCTCTACTCTGAGCTCCTCCCAGATGACTGAGCTCCTCACTCTATCGCATAACGTGTAGCCCACCACCCGACGAAGGAAGCTCATTAACGCCGCTTGTATTCATGATCTTGTTCTTTCAGTCATTACCCAAAGCTCATGACCATAGGTGAGGGTTGGGATGTAGATCGATCGGTAAACAGAGAGCTTCGCCTTTTGGCTCAACTCCCTCTTCACCACTACAGTCTGGTACAGTGACCGCATTACTACTGCCACTTGTCCCAGCCTACGGCCGATCTCACAATCCCTCTTCCCATCACTCGTGAACAAGACCCCAAGATACTTAAACTCCTCCACCTGGGGCAGGTCCTTTCCCCTTACCTGGAGTGGGCATGCCATCCTTTTCCAGGCCAAGACCATGGACTCAGACTTGGAGGTGCTGATCCGCATACCAACCGCTTTACACTCAGCTGCAAACCGCTCCAGCGAGCGCTGGAGGCATCCATGTGATTCTGCTAAAAGAACAACATCATCTGCAAATAGCAGAGATGCCACCCTCCGGCCTCCACACATAATGCCCTCCTGACCCCGGCTACGCCCTGACACTCTGTCCATGAATATCACGAACTAGAGTGGAGACAGGGCACAGCGTTGCCTCTTTGGGCTGAGCCCAGCTGGGTTACGTGGGCTGCCCGGCAACCAGGCGCTCGCCATGGAACACTACCCCCAGGCCTGGCTCCAAGGGTAGGTCCCGGTGACCCTTTCCTGGGCAGGGTACACAGTTTCTTGTGCCCGATATGCATGGAGAACTTTGGATCGTGTTAGTCTGGGTCTTCACTCCAGACCTGTTCACCCTGGGAGATCCTACCAGGAGCATATTGCTCCCGACAACTTAGCTCTGAAGATCCCTAGACCACACAAGCCCTTCCACCACGACAAGGCCGCGATCCAGGAAGGGCATGAACTAATGAAAATGGCGTTATTATCAGTGGCCGAACACGAAGCCTGCCGAGATCCGCTCTCGCAGCTCTACTCCAGCCTGAGGCAGCGTAAGCCGAGCTTGCTGATCCGAGCTAAAAGGGTATCGTGTTTACGCTTCTCTTCTTTCTTTATGGATGCTTCTGTTTATGTAGCTTAAAATCTGCTGTGTGTATTTCATTACAAGTGTCTGTCAGATGCATTAGTAACAGGTGTCGTCCACAGCCTAGAGTTTCCGTTTAAAATATAGATAAACGGTCATGAATGGTGAAAATGATCTAGTCTAATAGAAGTTCTTTGTAAACTCTGCTGTTGACTGGCCTGATCTGATCCCTTCTCACCTCCCCACCCTCTCTCCGTATCTCTACCTCTCTCTCTCTGTCTCTCTCTGTCTCTCTCTCTCTCTCCGTCTCTCTCTGTCTCTCTCTCTCTCTCTCTCTCTCTCTGCCTTGGTGTTTGTCTTTAGCTGTGAGAGGCTGTGCTGCTGTTTAACAGTGAAATGCAGTAATAATGTTTGATTCTGTATGAAGTGATCGGCATGATTAGTGAACTATATTACAGTAAAATCAAAGCTGGGTACGTTTCTGATGTTGTACATCTGTGAATGTTCTGAATGGATATCAGTGAAAATATACAATACAATATGAAGGCTGAGAATGCGTTTACTGTCTGTAGAGGCTCACACCTATTAACATAAGCTGGACTCCAGGGACCTGCCTTGCAGCAGGACTCAGTAGAACTACCTTATAAAAGCAATTTACTCAATTTTTCTCTTAAATGAATTTAATTAAACAGTAACATCCTCTGCACCACCTTTCAGGGAATCTAAAATACTTTATTGGAAACAGACCAACTAGGACTAGTCTTATATAATCCTCTAAATGTGAAATGCATGCAGTTTAATGTAAACCTTGTTCCTTACACAGTTCACACAAAGTTGTGTAAATGTGCTCTAGCAGAGCGAACTGGGATCAGTCTCAGCTCTCAGAGCTTTAGTGTCACGATTGGCCTCTCCCAGTCCTACATGTGCTTTTGTTTTGCTTCCTTGTTTTTTTTCCTGGTCCTGCCCCTTGTTTCCAGACCCTGCCCTTAATTGTACCACCTGTGTTTATCATGTGTCTTATTAACCCTCATTGTCTCTGTATTTAAGCCCTGTGTTTTTCCCTAGTGGCTTTGCTGTTCTTTGTAGTGTATTGTATTGATTGGTGTTTGTTCTTCTGACTTCCGTTGTGTGTTTGGTCTGTTGTGGGTTTAGTCTGTGTTTCTTTCATCATGTCTGTTCCCCGATCTCTCCGTGTTGGCTCTCTGACCCTGGACCATTTTTAACCTGAATCTGGATTTGCCCCTAATAAATCTCGGTTATCTCAGTGCATGCGTCCGCCTCCTCATCGCTCCTCGGCATTGCATTTAGCTTTAGTGCTTTTATGTACAGATTATTTGCAATGATGTAGCCAAGTCAGGGGCGGCACGGTGGCGTGGTGGGTAGCGCTGTCGCCTCACAGCGAGGAGGGCCTGGGTTCAATTCCGCGGCCAGGGTCCTCTCTGTGTGGAGTTTGTATGTTCTCCCCGTGTCTGCGTGGGTTTCCTCCGGGTTCTCCGGTTTCCTCCCACAGTCCAAAGACATGCAGTCTGGCCAATTGGATATGCTAAATTACCCGAGTGTGTGAGTGACTGTCTGTGTCTGTCTGTCTGCCCTGCGATGGACTGGCGACCTGTCCAGAGTGTATCCTGCCTTCCGCCCGAAGACTGCTGGGATAGGCTCCAGCATCCCTCCGCGACCCTGACGGAGAAGCAGCTTAGAAAATGGATGGATGGATGGATGGATAGCCAAGTCAGCTCAGAGATATGTTTAGGTTGTGACAGCGGAAATATGAAAAAGTAATTAAGTAACTCAGCACTTAAGTAGTTTTTTAATGAACTACTTATTTACTCTTTCTTGAGTAATTTTATTTACTAATACTCTTACTTGTACTTGCATAAATGATCACTACAGTAACATTAAAAGTAGGCATTTTCAGTACTCTTTACATTTCTGATTGATTACAATACAAAACCGCAGCTGTGCAGCAAATGCAAGATGCTGACTAACTTACATTTACGGCATTCAGCTGACGCTCTTATCCAGAGCGACTTACAATTTGATCATTTTACACAACGAGGTGAAGGTGGTGTTAGGAGTCCAAGGACTCTTATTGGTATAGTGTAGGGTGGTTACCCAGGAGGAGATTGAACCCCAGGCTACAGCATAGAAGGCAGAGGTGTTATCCACTACACCAACCAACCAACCAACTTACTGCTCTCATGCTTCAACAAGTGACCTATCCATGCTCCATTCACAAATGTTCTCCTTCTTAGCTACTGTTTCTAGGTTGGACAAGCCCTACAGAAAACATCTAATGACTTTCTTGTTAAAAGATGATGTAATCATGCTGATGTAGCTCGAGTTCTGTGCCTCCACATAGAATGATCCATCTGTAAAACTCACTCTCCAGCTCCTCTATTCATCCATACAATCTGAAATAAACATCACATTGACCACTATGGTCATAACAGGGTTTCAGTGATTACAGGTCCAGTGCAGCATTTTCTACTCGCTGAGCTCTTCAGTCACCTCGTCTAATCACCCACACACAGCCTGTTCTGAACTGCTGCCTTCCAATTTCCCCCGAAAGAGCCCACAGGCTTATTGATCACCTCTGGAATGTGATGTACCCAACACAGAGAAACTTCAAGCAGTTTATTGTCATCCAGTCGCTCCAGAAACTTCAAGCCTCTGGCAGATTAGCAAGAGCATGGCTAATATTTACTGCTGCCTTTAACCTCATCTTACAGTACTTGCCGACTCTTTGTCTTTGCCTCATTTAATCCTTTAGAAGCAGCTGTCTCATTGGCGAGTTGAAATCTTTAAAGAGTTGGTAAGGTTGCATCAGGCAAACGGATGTTCTGAATTTGGGAAATTTGTGATGGGGGTGTTTTTGGGCAACTTTAGGATAAAGGAAGAGAAAAGCAAGAAATACAACCCAGAAAATGGACAAAACTATGGCTGAAAGGATGTTTCCTACAGACAAGGCTCTAGAGTTGTTCCAGTAATGAACGATGCACAGGGTGACAACCCTTCAGAACTGGAATCATGTTATTCAGAAGACATGAGTGATTTTCCATCATGATGTAGATGATGAGGGCCATGTAAAAATTTAATAAACTGACCTCTTTCTTGCATGGAGTTTGCAAGAAAATGAGAATTTTCATGTGTAAGCAGGGTCCTGTAAAAACACACTGGGAAGCTGCTCAGAAAAAAGGGCATAACTTAATAACAAAAAGAAGTAAAAACTTCAGATAACCTGTATTTTAAGTCAAAGGGTTTTGTGTTTTTTCAATAAAAACTGCCAAATCTCAGCTTTTTGTTGTGCTTCTTTGGAGATATGGTGTGTAGAAATATCTGTTGAGGTGCCTTTTATTAGCTGATGCTGTGTTGTGGCTTATTTTTCTGTCAATAAAGACCAAAATGCAAAAGTTTGTAAAGTCTAAAGTATCTCAGTGTATGTCATAAAGCAGGCATGTAAAACTGGGGAGCTTCTGGGCCAAAGTGCTGCAGATATTAGCGCTTACCCTCATCTAACACTCTGAATTCAATTCATGAAGGCCTTGCTAATTAACTGTTGAGCTAAATTAGATGTGTTTAATGAGGCATTGTGCTAAACGTCTACAGTGTTTTGGCCCACAAGGACAGGAGGCTGACACATGCGTCATAAAGGACTAACTGGTTAAAATCTGCCCCCAGTGTCCTAAGTGAGCATTCACCTCCACAATGGTCAGTAGAATGTGTAAAACGCTGAAGTAGAGCTCTTTGTATGGTACTGTTTTCCTGTCACTGTATAAGAGAAGATCCATGCTGTCTTTACTGTTGGATGAATTCACATTCAGAACGCAGTTCACATCACCATGACATAATTGCTTTGTTTCATCAGAGTAAGAATAAAAGGCCAGTGAAGTGTGACGTGTGTTACTGTTCATGTGTTTGCCATTTTTAAAGGGTAATTTGCGACACAAAGAGAATAAAAATGAATAAAGACAACAAGATTAAAAAAAATCTTCCTCTTTACCTCAAAATTCCTCTATGTCACACTAGACCTAAAAAAGTAATTTCCACAATTTCCATAGTTTTAGGGGTTAAACTACACTCACCGGCCACTTTATAAGGTACACCTGTTCAGTTGCTTGTTAACATAAATAGCTAATCAGCCAATCACATGGCAGCAGCTCAATGCATTTAGGCATGTAGAGGTGGTCAAGACAACTTGCTGAAGTGCAGACCGAGCATCAGAACGGGGAAGAAAGGGGATTTAAGGGACTTTGAACGTGGCGTGGTTGTTGGTGCCAGACGGGCTGGTCTGAGTATTTCAGAAACTGCTGATCTGCTGGGATTTTCACGCACAACCATCTCTAGGGTTTACAGAGAACGGTCCGAAAAAGAGGAAATATCCAGTGAGCGGTCAGTTGTGTGGACGAAAATGCCTTGTTGATGTGAGAGGTCAGAGGAGAATGGACAGACTGGTTCCAGATGATAGAAAGGCAGCAGGAGCTCAAATAACCAACCAGAATCTCTGAGGAACGTTTCCAACACCTTGTTGAACATATGCCACAAAGAATTAAGGCAGTTCTGAAGGCAAAGGGGGTCCAACCTTTTACTAGTAAGGTGTACCTAATAAAGTGACCAGTGAGTGTATGTTTTCTTCAGTAATTTGATGGAAATGTGTATGAATTAGAAAGCCAGAAGAAGCAAGTCAACATTTACAAAGGTGGTTTTATTTAGTTTATTGTGGCAGTTGTAGGATGTGTTCAGTAGTAGGGTCTGGGTTCAGTTCCCCGGCCGGGCAACCAGGGTCCTTTCTGTGTCGGGTTTGAATAATCTCCCTGTGACTGTGTAGGTTTCCTCACACATATATATAAGACCCCTTATGTCAGCACATTGTTGTGAAGACAGGGATTGCATTGGGGCAGTTGTGGGCTGGAAGTTAGGGCACCAGCTATGCGACCGGAAGGTCACCGGTTTGATCCCCTGAGCAGACAATATGTGACTGAGGTGCCCTTGAGCAAGGCGCCTAACCCCCAACCGCTCACTGGGTGCTTCAGATAGGGCTGCCCACCGCTCCAGGCAAGTGTGCTCACTGCCCTTGGTGTGTATCTTCACTAGTTTGTAGGTGGTGTTTCACTGCTTGGGTGGGTTAAATGCCGGGGTGAAATTTGCCTGTTGTTGAATACGTAATCTTTTTGTATTCATAGCAAGGGGGTTCTTCCCCTTCTTCACCCTTATTGCTCTCTGGCAGTTTAACGCACAGTTTCAACATTGCACACACAAATAAAAACAGCATTTTAGAAACAGAGCTATATAAAACAAATATTCTATTAAATAATATTAACTAAATATTTCCAAGTCCATTTCCATTCCACTGGCCACTAGGGGACCTGAAGAAAGAGGTCTCAGACAGGCTGTAGTTTATAGATGAGGATGAATTTAAAGCACTGACAGGAGCTACAGTAGGACACAGAACGAAACCACTTAGCGGTGAAAAAATACAAGAAAACGTCTTCCAGAGAGTGGAATTCCCAGCGCAGCCCTTCAGGACCTCCAGCCAGTTCACCTTTTTCCTCCATTCCATCTCCAAAAACACATGAGCTTGATATTCAGGAGCTTATTGCCTTACTCATGCCTGCTGGGAGCTAGAATGGAACACAAATGTCGACAGGCTGAGGGGCCTGCTGGGACTGAGGTAGATACCACTTTACTCGAGACCCCCTAGTATGGCATGATGCTCAGCAGGATGCACAAATCAGTCAGTGCAGTGAAGAAGGTGACAATGTGACTAGAACACAGGTGCTTACATTTACAGTGTAAAACATTTTTATCGGTTTGCTCAGAAACAATAAGAAATAAAGGATTTTGGAGCAGCGAATGCTTTTCTATACATCTGAAAATACTTTCCATACATTTCTGAAAATCTCATGAATCAAAGCTACTTCCAGATGAAGTAACTGCTCAAATGAAGCAGCACTTCTGGGGAGAAGTTCTGTTTCTAGATGTTTCTAGCCTGTTAACCTAGCATAGATATAATTAAATAAAAATATTTCCTTCATATTTCTTTACATCATATGCATGCCATATGTAGCACATAAAAAATATTTCACGCTGTATGCAGTGAATTTGTAACTTCAACCCTACATACATACATCTGAATGATTCTACTAGGTTTCCTCCCTTTCAATAGCTCCTGCTAAACCCATCTTAATTACACCCTGTTTATCATTCAAATTGCAATCTCTAATCAAAGCCAATTCATTGAGCCATTTTTAAAGTGAGTGATTCATTTTAATGGAATGATTGTAACAGACCTGGAATCTACTGGGGCTGCTTTCCCAGACCCAGATTAAGCCTAAGCCTAAACTAGACTATACTGATTAGTTTGTCCTAGGGGACCACCACATTGCCGTTTAGTCCAAGACTATAGTTCACAAAAGAGTTCCTTAGGCTGTTATTTTATTTGGACAGGTTGGAAATCTGTCCCACTCGCCCCTGAGATATTTAAATGAGAGGCTTAAAGCAGGAAAATAGGATGTGTTTATCACAAGTAAAGAAGAAGCAGCAATTTGTTTGGCCTAAATAAAATTGTCTCGCTCCGTTTGCATGTCTCACAAAGACTGCCAAAATGGACTTCTGCTCGCAGGAAAATTTGTCAAAAAAACAAAACCTTATTGTTTCTCCGGGCAATAAATACTGCCTAAGACTGCGCGCCTCGGACAGAGGGGAGAAAATGATGTTACATTTGCATTCGAATTCTGTGAAGTAAACAGCACAACCCATCTTCAAATCCGATGCTTCAGCAGTAAAACGCACAGCACAAAGTGGAAGAATAACTGATATAAATGAGAGAAAGAGGCAGAATAAGAATCTGAACACTCACTCACAGGATAAATAAAACCCAAGCAGACTGCTGAAGGAAATGCATTAAATCAAGAGGAGAGGAGATATTTACAAAAACTATATATATATATATATATACTTACACAGCAATCAGGCATAACATTATGACCACCTCCTTGTTTCTATGCTCACTGTTCATTTTATCAGCTCCACTTACTGTATAGCTGCTCTTTGTAGTTCTACAGTTACAGTTACAGACTGTAGTCCATCTGTTTCTCTGATACTCTGTTCTTCAGTGGTCAGGACCCCCATGGACCCTTACAGAGCAGGTACTATTTGGGTGGTGGATTATTCTCAGCACTGCAGTAACACAGATGTGGTGGTGGTGTGTTAGTGTGTGTTGTGCTGGTCTGAGTGGATCAGACACAGCAGTGCTGCTGGAGTTTTTACCACTGAAGAACAGGGGAAAAGGGGGCTAATTGTAGTTGTAATTGTAGAACTACAAAGTGCACCTAGAGTAAGTGGAGCTGATAAAATGGACATTGAGCATAGAAACAGGGAGGTGGTCATAATGTTATGCCTGATTGGTGTGTGTGTGTGTGTGTGTATATGTATATATATATATATATATATATATATATATATATATATATATATATATAGAGAGAGAGAGAGAGAGAGAGAGAGAGAGAGAGAGAGGCCATAAAGCCAAATTGGAAGCAAAGTGAGCTGCATTACGAATTAATCAACACATTGTATTGATCAGGTAATTGATTAGGAATTGGCTCGGCAGAGTCAAGGCCGTTTAATTAAGCTAAACCAGCATGGTGATGTCTCTTTAAGATGTGTAAAGTGATGTAATTACCACTAAACAAGCAATTAACCTCAAGAGATGAGAGAGAAACGTGTAGATGCAACCTCTATGGACAAAGACTGGCAGTAAAATGGGTTGTAATGATGAACTCTGTAACTTTAAACATGGCAGAGTCATGGGATGCCACCTTTGTGACATGTCAGTTTGTAAAATTTCTGTCCTGCGAGATCTGCCCTGGTCAACTGTAAGTGTTATTACTGTGAAATGGAGCACTTATGAGCAATAATGGCCCAGCCTCAAAGCAGTAGACCATACAAACTCATAGAATGAAACTGCTGAGTACGAAAGCATGTAGCACAGAACAATTGCAGATCTTCTGTTGCATCACTCATTATATCATTAAAGTTCCTCTTGAAGCAGCATCAGCATGAGAATTGTTCATCAGGAGCTTCATGAAATGGGGTTCATGGCTGAGCAGCTGCACACAAGCTTATGATCACTATGTGCAGTGTCAGCTGGAGTGGTGTAAAGCATGCTGCCACTGGACCCTAAGGCAGTTTAAACTAGTTCTCTGGAGTGGTGAATCACTTTTCACTATCTAGTGATGATGGATGAGAACCCTCACCTACAGGAATGCAATGTGTCAGCAGTAAAGTTTGGTGGAGGAGGAATAATGAGCTGTGGCTGTTTTTCAGCATTTGGGCCCTTTAGTTCCAGTGAAGGGCGGATGTTAATGCTACAGCATACAAAGACGTTTTGTACAGTTAATACTTTGGGGAGATGCTTTCCTGTTCCAGGATGACTGAGCCCCTGTGCACAAAGCGAGCTCCTTAAAGACATGACGAGTTTGGTATGAAGGAGCTCCAGTGGCTTGTACAGATCCCTGTCTTCAACCTTGCTGAACACCTTTGAGGTGAACTGCAAAGTCGATTGCAAGCCTGTCCAACATCAGTGTCTGACCTCACAAGCACTCTTTAGATTGAATGGGCACAAATTCCCAGACACACTCTTTCTTATGGAAAGCCTTGCCAGGAGAGTGGAGCCTGTTGTATCAACAAAGCCATGTGTAAGCCCATGGCTTTGGAATGTGATGCCTAACACGCTCATGTAGGTGTGATGGATTGCTGTCAACATCCTTTTGGCCTTTTTATATCAGCAGAAAAGCTTAGAGATTAAAAACAAATTGGAACAACTTTGATGTGATCCTGTAAACTCCAAGGCCCATGATGTCATTGAAACTTTATAAACCTTGCATTCTGATAGCGGCAATAAATACCTGTTAATGTAAGACACACCACTGTTAACTTAAAGCCAGCTTGCTAGTTGAAATCCCAAATGGTGCTAACAGGTTTGCATTATCATGAAGATGTTTTTCTCCTTTTTTGGATCATTTCTTTTCATTTAGATTAGCAACAATATCTAGTGGCTGAAATGCACGAAGTGAAACTAAATATTAGTCCTACTCAGAGCCCTGATGAAGAAACAAATAAAACTTTGAACAGTTCTGCACTCATGTGGTCTCAGAGAGCACATATTTAGCACATAACCTTGTTTTTGGGCTTGAATGTAGAAAACCTTTTAGCAAGTTTAGGCACTCATCCTGAAAAACAGCATTCTCTCTGAAAGCATGAATTGCTGGCCCTGTGAATGGCTGTCCATTTGCTGTGGAACAACATTCAAAAATATGAGAAGCTTGGTCGCCATCATGTTCAAGAGCAAAAACCTTGAGAGAAAATAAATGAGAGAAATTAGCAGGTTTTGAGTTCTGCAATTAGTTTAGTCCCATTGAAAGTGCCTGTAAGTGGGCTATCTATCTATCTATCTATCTATCTATCTATCTATCTATCTATCTATCTATCTATCTATCTATCTATCTATCTATCTATCCATCTATCTATCTATCTATCTATCAGATAAAGGTCAAGACAACTTGCTGAAGTGCAGACCGAGCATCAGAACGGGGAAGAAAGGGGATTTAAGTGGCTTTGAACGTGGCGTGGTTGTTGGTGCCAGACGGGCTGGTCTGAGTATTTCAGAAACTGCTGATCTGCTGGGATTTTCACACCCAACCATCTCTAGGGTTCACAGAGAATGGTCCCAAAAAGAGGAAATATCCAGTGAGCGGTCAGTTGTGTGGACGAAAATGCCTTGTTGTAATGAGAGGTCAGAGGAGAATGGACAGACTGGTTCCAGATGATAGAAAGGCAGCAGGAACTCAAATAACCAACCAACATCTCTGAGGAACGTTTCCAACACCTTGTTGAAAGTTTGCCACGAAGAATTAAGGCAGTTCTGAAGGCAAAAGGGGGTCCAACCTTTTACTAGCAAGGTGTACCTAATAAAGTGGCCGGTGAGTGTATGTATAAAATCATATATATAATAAATAGTGATTTTTCTGGATGTTGGTGTGTTTATTTACCCATTTCCAAGCCTCTCCCCGAGGAAGTCCAGTATTATATGTAGTTAAAAAGCGGCTCCTGGTTTGACCAATCAGTGCTTCAGTAAATTGAGCTCATGATGTAATTGATTACATTAACGAGTCTTTGTGGCGGCTGTGAACGTGTCAAGGAAAAACATGGACCCAAGATATTCTTGTTACTTTTTATTGTTTGAAGTATGAATATGACTTTAATCTAATGTATATTGTGATAAACTCACTGCTGAGGTCAGTCATTTAAAATTTGCTTAGATGCCTGAAACCTTCGCACAGTACTGTATAATAAATAAACACCTTTTTTTTAAACTTGCCACACGTACAGCAATGAACTCATAGTCATAAACTGCATAATCAAGTCTATTAGAGATTTCTGGTTTGAGGTGAGCATCTAATGGTTTAGGCAGGCAGTTAGCGATGCTAACCATTCCTTGTTAGCTACGTTAGCTAAACTAAAGGAGCAAACTTCAGATACCAAACCCGTGTTGGCTGATCGACGACATTTAAAGTAAAGTGGGAAGCCGGATATATTAGAACCCTCACTTTAGACTATTTATTCCTTTGTTTGTTTATTTATTTAGCAGTTTGACTCGGTCTGCAGCTCGCATCTGGCTTCAGTGTGAAACAGATTCGACGTGCAAGTCCAATCTGCGTGCCGATGGAGAATTGATTAATGCAGGCGCAAACAAAAGGAATCCGTCCAGCTGGGGGACGGCGGTGACGGAGAACAGATGCGCTTAGCGGCGCCATGCTACATTATTTATACCGGCCAGGAAACAAAACAAAACCATGATGAATGGCTTGTTTTCTCACTGTAGCTCACGGCCACAGAATCAACACCTCCTTCAAGACCCATAAAGAACGGATTTGTGCCAGAGCGCCATTGTGATATATTTATTTATTTATTTATTGATATTTTTATTAATTTATTTTGCCTCTTGCGCACTCAGATGCTTCATTCACGTCGTCGTCGTTCAGAGCGTTGACACTTTCTTGCGCTGGGGTGGGTGATGATAGTGCAGCGTCTGCTTTTTTCGAAACCTCTTTGATTCATCTGAACGTCCTCCATGGTCCGTGGAGCACTCAGAAAGCGTTAAGGCTGTGTTAGTGGGCCGGAGTGATAAATCTGTGTTGAGGGGGGCACCTTGCCAGAGGGGGATTTGGGCCGAGCCCTGAACCCTGAACCCCTCGCTACATCACCGAAAGAGAGAGAGAGAGAGAGAGAGAGAGAGAGAGAGAGAAAGAGAGAGAGAGAGAGAGAGAGAGAGAGAGAGAGAGAGAGAGAGTATGCAAAACACAAGTGCGAAAGGTTTGAATCAGTTTTTACTCATATAGAACCAAATTGCAGATACACTTAGTTGCTCAAATCAAATCATAATAACTGAACAACAAGAATGAGCTTATAAAAGGCCTGATATTCAGTTCATAATCACAATGCAATGGCCAGATATTGCTTATAATAGATATTTATAATACAGGGTGGTTCAAAAAGATTCATCTGATTACAAAATGATTTATTTCTCTTGTAAATCATTACAGAACATTGCAGTTATTGTAAATGGTTTCTTTCTAAAGTGCTCAGTATGAACCTCCGCCGGCTGCACGGACAACATCAACGCCGTAGTCAAACTCATCCCATACTCAATTGAACATGACGGTTGTCATTGCACTCACGGCTCTTTCAGTACAATTTCACTGGGCGGGTTCACTGCCCATGAAAATCACACTGCACTTATGACGCATCGACTCTTATTGAAGTGGAGAACGCTCAGGGGCTTTCTGCTCAGGGGTCTCCATCTCCTCGCAGACTGAATTGACCTATCTTCCGGTCACAGTCTGGAACTCTATGATCCCCGTCTTTCAATTGGATTGTGATGGGTTCCTCAGTGCCTCACAGTTGCAAAAATATGGCGCTTTGAAATCGGATGAATCTTTTTGAATCACCCTGGAATTTCATCACAAAAAAATGACTATTAACTTCTTATTATACTTTATTATTTAAAAAAAAGTCGTCTTGTTTTACCACATCACAACATCTTATTATTTCCAGAAAACTTTAAATACACATCAACAATTGGTTTAGGTTTTGCTTTCTAATTTCAACTACACTGCATTGCATTAACTACACTTACACTTATTAATACACGAGGGGGTGTGAAGAACCTTTGAACAGTAGCGTCAATCGAGCGTTTGCTGTGGCTGCCCCGAAACTGTGGAATGAGCTGCTGCTGCAGATTCGATTGGCACCCACTCTGTCATGTTTTAAATCTAGTCTTAAAGCTCATTACTATTCCACGGCTTTTATGTCATTTGTTTTGTCTCTTTTAAATTGTTTTACTAGTACTGTCGTTTAATGTTTATATTTGTGCAGCACTTTGGTCAATTAACGTTGTGTAAAATGTGCTCTATAAATAAATTGACATTGACAATCATATTTTTAAAAGCTGTTTCTCTTTAAAATATTCCTTTACTACATATTATACATTTATTTTATATGTAATATATCCATTTTCCAAGCCACATTTCCATCAGGGTCATCAGGGTGGGGGGTGCTGGAGCCTATCCCAGGCAGTCATCAGGTGGAAGGCAGGATACACCCTGGACAGGTCGCCAGTCCATCGCAGGGCAGACAGACAGACGCAGATAGTCACTCACACCCAGGGGCAATTTATCCTGTCCAATTGGCCTGACTGCATGTGTTTGGACTGTGGGAGGAAACCGGAGGAAACCCACACAGACACGGGGAGAACATGCAAACTCCACACAGAGAGGACCCTGGTCACCCAGCCGGGGAATCGAACCCAGGCCCTCCTCGCTGTGAAGCGACAGTGCTACCCACCGCACCACCGCGCCGCCCTATGTAATATATATTTAGCACAAAATGAAAGTAAATTAAAATTAAAAATTTGAAGAAGCTTCAAACAAAGAAGCCCACTTGTAACAGCACAACACACACTAACACATTACCATCGTGTCAGTGTCACTGGTGAGAATTATCCACCACCCAAATAATACCCCCAAATAAGACCCCCACACTCTGTGGTGGGCCTTTGGGGGTCACCACCACTGAAGAACAGGGTCACAAATTATGCAGGGCCATCCCAGAGTGCAGACCTCAACCTCACTCAATGGGTTTGATTACTTCAGAAAATGATCAACCTAAGAACTTTGGAGGCGTGTCTGCAGATTTACTGAAAGTGAGTCTCCTGAAAAGAACGTCAGCTGCAATAAAGGTAGAGTGAGACACTGAACACTCAAACAGCAAAATGTTGAGGCTTCTTCTAAATGAGGGGTGGGGGGCAATATCTTCTGCACAGCTCTGTGTTTGCAGTTTTACACACATGAACGTGTGAGACTGTAAAAGAGAGAGAGGAAAAGCGTGAGAGCAAAACAGAGACTTTAAACTATGTCCATGCACCTCCTACACATTCACTGTGTGCAGATCACTGATAAATCCCATCCACCCACTGAATCAGCAGGATAACACCGTACGCCACGGCAACGCGATGCAGATCACGAAGTGCGGCTGGAAAGCGCGGACAGCAGCACAGCGTAATGAATTCAGGCTGAATGTGTGGTATGTAAAGCCTTAGTGCTGGAAGTGGTCTGCGAGCTTCATGTCCAGAGCCCAGCCCACAGCCGAAAGAACAACAACTGCCCTCAGTTAATACGCCTACATCAGAGAGAGCATTCAGCTCTGTGCATCCTACTGAGAGTACCTGGAGGACAACCACACCACTTAACTGCTGTACAAACTCCATCAACTCCAGAAAGAGCACAGAACAATGTACACAATCGCTTCTCTTCTCCCTCTGCCATCTCTCGCTGTTTGTAAGATTGCAGTGGCCAGGTTTTCATCCAGGTGTCTAGAATGGATAACTGAAATTATGAATAATATGCAAATTATTTTCCATCAGCTCTGAGCAAGGAAGTACACTCTGAGGTACGACACTGTGACTGGGGCAGTACCCTTCTTGTCACTGTGGTGGTACCCTCAGGGGTACATCTCAGTACCTTTAGTCAGGGAACATAACTGAACCACAATCCACTGAAATGATGTGTTCTAAGTTGTACTGACTCCACACACCCCGTCTCGTCTCCAGGACTTTTATTAAATGGGTCTGTTTTAAGAAATTAGTTTATAGTGAGATACAAATATCTACTTTTCCACTGGGAATAACGTATTTAGAGTACACAATTGGGCCTTAAAACACTGCTGTGCCTTTGAGGGAACGTTTACAATGTTTGTACCTTAATGAATGAATCATGTACCTGCATGGTGCCTTTATTTCTAACAGTGTACAACTCAGAAATATAGACTGTATATCATTGCTGTCGGAAGAAAGCTTTGTTAGTAAATTAATGTTAAAAAATTATTGCAGTTAATATGAACAACCTTTTTTTCCCAAGCAATTTTGGACCTTTTTTCTTGGTCCATTCCGTCATGAGATTTTAACAGGAAGCAAAGATGGTGTGTTTTCATGTGGTGAACATGATGTGTGTATGTGCAAGCACGCTAGGCCGGTATGGCTGCTGCTTCACATTGTTTTTTTGTTTGTTTTGCATTGTTTGTGTGTATGTTTTGATGTTTCCCTTTCGGCTGAGGAGTGTCTCAGCGTTGCTGCTGGACTGAGAACCAAAAATATCCCGCCAACAGCGTCCTGTGACCACTGATGAAGGACTGGAGGATGACCAACAAATCAAATCAAATCAAATTTATTTGTGGTGCTTTTTACAATGGATGTTGTCACAAAGCAGCTCCAGAGAATTCCAAAAGACAAAGTTTTAACAAGAATGTAAAAAATGTAAAACCCCCCCGGCGGGCAAGCCAGGGACAACAGTGGCAGGGGAAAACTCCCTCAGAACTGAGGAAGAAACTTTGGGAGGAACCAGGCTCACCAGGGGGACCCGTCCTCCTCTGGTCAAACTACCTACAAGTGATTATATTACTAATATTAATAGCAGTAGTATTGGTAGTAGGAATAGCTAGGAGTCTATGAGAACATCAGTGTAGGGTGGGCAGCTAGTCCAAGGAAGGTGGTGGTAGCTGGGGCGTGGGCTGCTGGTCTGAAGTGGGTAGCAGGAGGGCTCAGCAGTCAGTCGTGCTTCAGTATCCGGCCGGACATGTGGGCGATTGTATACTCGGAAAAAAAGGCAGGGAGAGGGAATTAGTTTTATTCTGTCTGTTTGTATGTAAAACAGGGGATGTAAACATTTCCAGAGTGTGGCTAAGGACTCTGGCAGATCTGACTATGACAGCTTAACTAACAGGAGAGAACCAGAAGGAGACACAGACATGAGAGGACTCTGAAACAGTTTGGTATCCCTCTGCTCCACCGTCCACAAACCTGAGTGACCGCGTGCGAGCAGCGGGACGACAGCGCCAGCGTTTCAGTTTACTATAATTCCCTGTGTCCATGGACCCCTGGATCTGCTGCCTTTATCTAAGGGGGAACATTACCTACCAAAAGCTAAACTGAACAAGTGAGTTTTCAGCCTAGTTTTAAAGATTGAGACTGTGTCTGAGTCCCGAACAGTTTCTGGAAGATCATTCCAGAGTTTGGGGTCTTTATAAGGAAAAGCTCTTCCCCCAGCTGCAGCCTTATGAATTCTGGGAACACAAACCGTGCAGCAGCAGATGAGCTATCGTCTCTGACTTTACATCTACAAGGTGGACCGACAAGGTAGGTGTGTATATTAGAGTGGACAGTGAGTGGACACAGTGTTTAAAAACTCCAGCAGCTCTGCTGTGTCTGAGCCACTCGCACCAGCACCACACACACTAACACACCAACACACTACCGTCATGCCAGTGTCACTGCTGAGAATGATCCCCCGCCCAAATAGTACCTGCTCTGTGGTGGTCATGTGGGGATCCTGACCACTGAAGAACAGGGTCACAAATTAGCCAGAGAAACAGATGGACTACAGTCTGTTACTATAGAACTACAAAGTTCCCCTATATGGTCAGTGGTGCTGAGAAATGTATAAAGAGACACAAGGAAGAGGACTCAATGAAGTGGCCAGTCAGTGTAAATGTGCAACCAACTTCTAAGACTGAGCTTTGGAGGCGGGTCCGCAGATTTCTTTGAGAAACTGAAAGTGATATATATATTATGTAGAATATGATAACAACGGATTTTAAAAAAAGCAGTTTTGTGAGTAAATGTGGCCAAACTTTTGACTGGAAAGGATGCTATCCATTTGTTACTTTCTGATTTGATGTAAATAAAGGAATTTCTTGGCTCATTCGGGATGCAAATAAATAAATAAATAAATAAACAAATAAATAAATAAATAAAAAAGCAGCAGCAGCAGCAGCAACAACAACAAGGAAAGGTGCTCATTATGTAAGGCTGCATTTTTCCCGGTAAGCGGATCGATAGGGCCCTGCTTCCTCCAGTCAATTGTTAATTAAGCAGCACTATTTGTTAAAATAATAATAAATAAATAAGCATGACTAAAGCTAAAAGCTGCGTGCAGTCATATTTCACACTCTGTCCTCAGGGTGGGTGCAGGTGAAGGACCTGCTGATTAATACACTGAATTTACTGAGATGAATCGCTCCACGTCTGCAAATGAATATTAAATGGACCACCAATGTGCGTGTTGAACACGCCGGCTGTGCAGCCTGGACGGCTGACATCGACACTACCTTTCTTACCACTTACCATTAAAGAGCCCATATCATGGAAATAACCACCTAAAATGTCCATATGTTCACATACGTCCACCTATTTGACCCTCTGCCCATTCGCACTGATGTTACAAGGATGGTTTCAGTCCAGACTGATTTCTGAAGGAGGTATAATTTCTCATTTACATATCATTCTAAAATACACAGTAACACACACAGCCCTAGCTGATGAAGAGAGGGCATACAGAATGAATTAGGACTCTTTTTGGTTTATAAAGCCTCACAAATGAAATCAAATTCAAGAAAAATGTAGGATATGAGCTTTTAAGACTAACAGAAAACTTCATTTGAAAAAAAAATATGAGTGTCTAAGCAGAAGGTTAAAGGCTGAGAGGCTTAAAATAAATAATCCCTGATGATACATAATCACCTCCTTAACCTAATAAACAGTAAATAAAGACAGTTATATACTGTTCAGCAAAAGTTTAGATAAGCCAGTTTTGCTAAGCCATTGTTGTGGGACCCCAGGTGATTGGTAAGGTGTTGCTGTTATGGTATTCCAGGTGATTGCTCAGGTACTGTTGCTATGGTATTCTAGGTGGTTGGTAAGGTGTTGTTGCTTTGGTATCACAGATGGTTGCTAAGGTGATGTTGCTAAGGTATTATTGCTGTGGTATCCCAGGTGGTTGCTATAGCGTTGCTATTATGGTATCTGAGGTGGTTGCTAAGGTATACTCAGTGGTTGCTAAGGCGTTGTTGCTATTGTTTCCCAGGTGGTTGGAATGGTGTTGTTGCTATTTTATTCCAGGTAGTTGCTAAGGTGTGGCTGAGCAATTGCTATGGTATCCCAGGTGGTTGCTAAGGTGTTGGGATCCCAAGTGGTTACTAACAAATCTATCATCGCTGTCCAAAATAAAACAAGCATCTCCAAAATTGTAACTTCACTGGACGGGGCAAAAACATTCTTAACTTTCAATGGAAGATATTTTATTCTAAGCAGTTTTGGAGCATTTCTATTGGTCCAATCATGATGAAATTTTAACAAAACATACAGGACATCTGCTGAGCTGAAATGATGCAGAATAAGTAAAAATCACAAAAAAAGATGCATGGTTTTCATTGGAGAGCCACGATATGCTTGTGAGTCTATTGCTACATCTCAATTCCAGGGCTATGCCTCATTTCTGGGCCAAATGCATCATAAGAACCACCTTATTTCAAAAGAATGCATAGAATCCATAAAATGCATCCAGGAATGCAGCCTCCTTTCAGACGAACGTAAAGGATGCACAGACATATCCTTCTCAGCCTTGATTTACAATGAGCCTCTGTGTCGCTAGCTACTATGATAAGAAAGCACAGCCAGTTTGGTTTAAAAAAAAGTTTTTAAATGTATATTTCCCCAATCTGTTCCTCGTTTAGCATTGATGTGGTCATTTCTCTGCATCTCACTTTCACTCTAGTTAAGTACATAAGAAAAAGGAGCTACAGCTTAATCAGAACGGACGTCTTGTTCAGCTTCAGTTTTGATTTTGTGGTTAGAAGAAAAGAAAACAGAAAAAATGGTGTCTATGGAATCTTTTAACAGCTACAAAAATATCAAATCTGATTCCATTCATTTCATTTTAGTACGTGTTTTTCAAACATCCTCCCTCTTTTTTTATTTACCTCGATAGCTGCCTTCCTCAGCTCTCGCTCACTGTTACAAACACCTCCAACTTCCGCCTCACAGCGGGTTGAGGGTCTGGAGTTATTATGATGTGCTATAAAAGCATAGGAGGTTCCTCGACTTTTGAACGTCTATTAAGGTTCTGACAGATGACTTTGTGATATTATTTCTGGCAGTTGGAATCCAATTTTCTCAATATTGCCATTTATTTCCTATTGGAACGTAATTGTGTTTGTATGAATGCTGTACAAATACATTGGCAAAAGTATTTCCCTGCACTGCCCTGAAGTTTATTTCACAGACCCATGGCAAGGTCAATCATTTGCTCTTGCCTCCACTGTTCACAGCTATGCTAGCAAAGTTAATTGCATGAGGTTTTGGCTTTAGCAATGAATTCATTTTGACCGGCTGGAATGAATGCATTTCATTTAGCAAAAAAATGAATGTCCTGTGTTCCTCCTGAGCATATTTAAGTGCGTTCATCAATCTTTCACATACAGACATCGGCGATATTTCTAATGAAGTCTTTGATAATAAATGTTCCTCTGCCAGTGACAAACTCAATAAATGATCACCATACTTCTTAAAATAATCACAATTGCCAGATGTATTCCATGTATACACTCACCCTCTACTGGATTAGAAGCTCCATCATTGTTCTCCCACTCTCTGGCCATTTTGTTAGAAACACCTACCTTGTTCTTCCGCTTACTGGACACTTCATTAGAAACACCTACGATGTTCCTCTACTCACTGGCCACTTTATTAGAAACATATTGTTCTTCCACTTACTGGTCACATTATTAAGAAACAGTTCTTCCACTAACTGACCACTTTGTTAGAAACACATCCCTTGTTCTTTCAAGAGCTGGCCACTTTATTAGAAACACCTAAGTTGTTCTTCTTAGACTTAGACTTAGACTTAGACAGACTTTATTGTCATTGAAATTAACACCGTACAGTGTGCATGAGAATGAAATTTTGTTGACTTGGCTCAGAGTAGATTGGTAATACAAGTAATACAATGTAGTGCAAAGTACAATGTAGTGCAAAGTGTAGTACATACAGTGCATCCGGAAAGTATTCACAGCGCTTCACTTTTTCCACATTTTGTTTTGTTACAGCCTTATTCCAAATTGAATTAAATTAATCTTTTTCCTCTAAATTCTACACAAAATACCCCATTGTGACCATGTGAAAAACGTTTTCTCGAGAGTTTTGAAAATTTATTAAAATTAAAAAACAAAGAAATCATATTTACATAAGTATTCACAGCCTTTGCTTAATACTTTGTAGAACCACCTTTGGCAGCAACTACAGCCTCAAGTCTTTTTGAATATGATGCCACAAGCTTGGCACACCTATCTTTAGGCAGTTTTGCCCATTCTTCTTTGCAGTACCTCTGAAGCTCCATCAGGTTGGATGGGAGACGTCTGTGCACAGCCATTTTCAGATCTCTCCAGAGATGTTCAATCGGATTCAAGTCTGGGCTCTGGCTGGGCCACTCCAGGACATTCACAGAGTGGTCCTGAAGCCACTGCTTTGAGATCTTGGCTGTGTGCTTCGGATCGTTGTCCTGCTGAAAAATGAACCGTCGCCCCAGTCTGAGGTCAAGAGCGCTCTGGAGCAGGTTTTTATCCAGGATGTCTCTGTACATTGCGGCATTCATCTTTCCCTCTATCCTGACTAGTCTGCCAGTTCCTGCTGCTGAGAAACATCCCCATAGCATGATGCTGCCACCACCATGCTTGACTGTAGGGATGGTATTGGCCTCGTGATGAGCAGTGCCTGGTTTCCTCCAAACATGACGCCTGGCATTCACACCAAAGAGTTCAATCTTTGTCTCATCAGACCAGAGAATTTTGTTTCTCATGGTCTGAGAGTCCTTCAGGTGCCTTTTTGCAAATTCCAGACGGGCTGCCTTGTGCCTTTTACTAAGGAGTGGCTTTCGCCTGGCCACTCTGCCATACAGGCCTGATTGGTGGATTGCTGCAGAGATGGTTGTCCTTCTGCAAGGTTCTCCTCTCTCCACGGAGGAACGCTGGAGCTCTGACAGAGTGATCATTGGGTTCTTGGTCACCTCCCTGACCAAGGCCCTTCTCCCCCGATCGCTCAATTTAGACGGCCGGCCAGCTCTAGGAAGAGTCCTGGTGGTTCCGAACTTCTTCCATTTACGAATGATGGAGGCCACTGTGCTCATTGGGACCTTCAACGCAGCAGTAATTTTTCTGTATCCTTCCCCAGATTTGTGCCTCGAGACAATTTTGTCTCGGAGGTCTACAGACAATTCCTTTGACTTCATGCTTGGTGTTTGCGCTCTGACATGCAGTCAACTGTGGGACCTTATATAGACAGGTGTGTGCCTTTCCAAATCATGTCCAATCAACCACAGGTGGACTCCATTTAAGCTGTAGAAACATCTCAAGGATGATCAGTGGAAACAGGATGCACCTGAGCTCAATTTTGAGCTTCATGGCAAAGGCTGTGAATACTTATGTAAATATGATTTCTTTGTTTTTTAATTTTAATAAATTTTCAAAACTCTCGAGAAAACGTTTTTCACATGGTCACAATGGGGTATTTTGTGTAGAATTTAGAGGAAAAAGATTAATTTAATTCAATTTGGAATAAGGCTGTAACAAAACAAAATGTGGAAAAAGTGAAGCGCTGTGAATACTTTCCGGATGCACTGTATGTAAACATATATCAGCAGATGAATAGATTTTAAATAAGTATATTGCACTGGATGTCCCATGTATGAGGTAATCAAAAAAATAATTGGAGCACCATGTTATTTAGAGTTCAGCAGTCTTGTGGCATGTGGGAAAAGGCTGTTTTTGAACCTGGCTGTTCTGCATCGAAGGCTTTGGAACCTCCTTCCAGAGGCCAGCAGTGAGAACAGTCCATGGTGTGGGTGGGAGGGGTGTTTATGTTCTTAGCTCTGGTCAGAGAGCGACATTTCACAATGTCCTGTATTAGAGGAAGTGAAGTCCCAATAATTTTCTCTGCTGTCCTACACACCCTCTGCAGGGACGTCCAGTCAGAGGTCCTGCAGGGTCCTGCCCAGACAGAGACAGCAACTGGTCAGTATGCTCTGTACAGTGCTTCTGTAGAAGGTGATGAGAATCGGAGGGAGGAGGTGTGCTCTTTTCATCCATCTCATGAAGTGCATGCGCTACTGAGCTCTTGACCAGAGCTTCAGTGTGAGTGGACCAGGTCAAAGTGTCTGTCAGCTGTACCCCCAGGAACTTGGTTTTGCTGACCATCTCCACTGCTGTGTCCTTGATGAAGAGTGGTGTGTGGTTGGGTTGGCTCCTTCGGAAGTCGATGATGATCTCTCGGCATTCAGGACCAGGTTGTTGGTTTCACACCAGTCAACCAGATGGTTCACCTCCTCTCTGTAGTGCAGGTCATTGTCATCCTGGATTAGGCCCACTACTGTTGTGTCGTCTGCAAACTTCACGATGTGGTTGGTGGTGGACCTGGCGCTGCAGTTGTGGGTCATCAGGGTGAACAGCAGCGGGCTTAGGACGCAGCCCTAAGGGGAGCTGGTGCTCAGAGAGATGACACTGGAGATGTTGTTGCCCAACCGCACATACTGAGGTCTATTTGTTAGAGTCCAGCAGCCAGTTACACAGGTGGGTGCTGAAGCCAAGGGCGGCCAGTTTGCTTATCAGATGTTGTGGGTTGATTGTGTTCTCGTAACTGGACGTTTTATTATAAACACATTCATGAGAAACATCTAACTTGTCCTTATAGTAACTGGCCACTTTATTGGAAACAACTTGCTCTTCCAGTAATTGGCCGTACTATTGCAAGCAAACAAGCAAAGTTTATTTATATAGTGCTTTTTACAACAGGTGTCGTCACAAAGCAGCTTTACAAAAAAATCAGTATTACAGAAAGAAAGAAAAGAAAAATCCAGGTCCGAGCCCCCATGAGCGTCGCCAGTGGCAACAGTGGCAAGGAAAAACTCCCTAAAAGCAGATGAAACCTTGAGAGGAACCAAAACTCAGAAGGGAAACCCATCCTCCTCTGGTCAACACCGGATAGCAAACATTGTTACTATGAAGTTTTACAGAACAAAGTAGGGAAAAAAAAGAAAGCAGTGGCTGATTTGATTAGCTTATGATAATGCAGTAGCAGCAACAGCGGTGGTCAAGCCGAAGGCTGGTGAGCAGTGGCACCCGATCAGGGCAGAAGGACCAACAGCATCAGGTGCACAGGATGGGCAGCTGGTCAACTTGGCAAAGAAAGGTAGAAAACACAGAGTCAGTTCTGTAAAGAGTGGCTGACCACAGATTACAGTATAACAGAGCAGCAGAAACTCTGGCAGGTCTAGATCTGACAGGAAAGACTGATCACCAAAGGCTTGACTGTACAAGTAAGTTTTTAGCCTAGACTTAAAGATTGGGGCTGTGTCTGATTCCCGAACATTAACAGGAAGATTATTCCAAAGCTGGGGGGCTTTGTCTGAGAAGGCTCTCCCCCCTGATGTAACTTTATTAATTTTAGGTTCCAGTAGTAAGCCAGCACTTTGTGACCTGAGTAGGTCTGATGGTTCATAGTAGGAAAGAAGTTCACTCAGGTACTGAGGGGCGAGTCCGTTTAGAGCTTTATAAGTCAGTAATAGAATTTTATAATCAATGCGAAATTTAACTGGTAACCAGTGCAGGGCTGATAAAACTGGGCTAATATGGTCAAATTTTCTGGTTCTTGTGAGGACTCTGGCTGCAGTGTTCTGGACCAGCTGAAGCTTGTTGAGGCTTTTGCTGGGACATCCAGACAGCAGGGCATTACAGTAATCTAGCCTTGAAGTAATAAAAGCATGAACTAGTTTTTCTGCATCCTGTTGAGATAATGCATTTCTTAATTTAGCAATATTGCGGAGATGCAGGAAGGCTGTTCTAGTGATATTAGTTATATGTGCATTGAAGGACAGATCAGGGTCTATCACCACACCAAGATTTTTAACAGATGTGCTTGACGCAACTGAGAAACTGTTAAGTTTGTGTTAAGTCAGACAGTTTGTTTCTAGCTGCTTTTGGAGTTAAGTAAGAGAAGGTTACTCGACATCCAGTCTTTTACGTCTTTTACAAAGTCCTCAATCTTGCCAAGTTTGATTTTATCATCCGGTTTGCTTGATATGTATAACTGAGTGTCATCAGCTTAGCAGTGGAAATTTATACTGTGTTTACTGATAATGGTACCCAGTGGTAACATATAAATTGTGAATAACATAGGCCCTAAAACAGAGCCTTGTGGCACACCATACTTTACTTTTGCAAGGACAGATGATTCACCCTTTACATTAATGAACTGATAGCACACAGTGAGGTAGGACCTGAACCAGGAAAGAGCTGTTCCTCTTATCCTTGTAAGGTTTTCCAGTCTACCTAGTAAGATAGCATGGTCTGTTGTGTCAAATGCTGCACTAAGATCAAGAAGAACTAGCAGAGAGCAATAAAAGATCATTTACAATTTTTACCAGTGCTGTTTCTGTACTGTGATGTGGCCTAAAGCCAGGCTGAAATTTTTCAAATAGATGATTCCTATGCAAATAAGAAGTTAATTGTTTTACTAACACTTTTTCCAAGATCTTAGATAGGTCTATACTTTGATAGATCGAGGTTAGCTTTCTTAATCAGCGGTCTAATTACTGCAAGTTTAAAAGTCTAACTTGTTGGAAACACATACCTTGTATCTACACTAAATGGTCACTTTTTCAGATTTCTTACATTTTAGGCTCAGAGCTATCATAAATAAAAGGCAGTGTATTCATAGCCAATTCATGTAATAACTTTAAGTGAGGGAGCTTTTACAAGTGAGTGTCTGGTTCCCATCACCAGCACTGTGAACAATTTTGACTCATTTTCCAAGTAATTGTCATGTCTTGAGATCAAAACAGATGAAAAGTCAACATTGTAGACTCAAGCCAATTGACACTGAGTGCAGGCGTATACTGAATGCAGGCGTAATTATATATGTAATCATTGTGTAATTAATCATGTAGTAATGTAATTACATGTGAATTGCATAGCAAAACAATAATCAACAGGGCAGGTTTAAAGAAAAGAAAAAAACATAGCAACTCTGGAGCTTGAATTGTTCTATTATACATCATGTTTGTGTGGACATATGTTCCATGCATTGTTGAGTCAAATTAAGCTGTGTTTGCCCACCAAGTCGCCTTTGTTTTCTCGTATTCCAGACCTGGCAATCTCTCTCTCTCTCTCTCTCTCTCTCTCTCTCTCTCTGTTTTCTCAGTAGTGTTTTTCTTGGGTTAGTTCCAAATATAACACAGAGGGGGGTGGAGGTAGTGTAAGGTTCAGTGCTTTTAATTGAGCAGTTACACAAATTAATGCCGCATTTCTATTCTTCTGCACTGGCCACAGATAAAAAATGCAAACAAGGCCATCTGAACTGTTTGCCTGCCTGTTTTTTCGGGGGAGCAAAAAAAAAATAAATAAATAACTAAACAAACAAAAAGTACAAATAACCTACTTGATTACACAACAGCTTATACAACATCAAATACGACCACTTGTACAGCACCCATGTCGTGTTGTTTTTCAGGTGGGCACCCAGTTCATAATTTTATGCATAATGCATTCAGTAGTCGACGCCGCAAGGTTAAATGAGAAAAGTTATCGGCCTTTGCTTTTGTGAAAACAGTACAGCTGCAATTGGAGGAGAGTAGTGTTTGCTTTTGTTTATCATAAAGCCTTATCTCCCTCTGCTTTAAGTGCAGTATCCTCATAGTGAGCACATTTGTCATTGACTCGCTGAGATACTGCCTTATATTCTCCCAACAAAAAAACGCAGCGGCAATGACAAAACATTAGCAGAAAAATGAAGAAAAATCACTCCTGGTGACAGACCCCAATTCTCCTGCTGAGCTCACACTGCTTCATGCTGAGGGTGAACGCTAAAGATTGTCTGCGTTTGCTTAGTAGAATTGATTTTCTTTCTCCAGGTATTTTACCAGAGACACTGAAATGGCCCATTTAAATATTAGTACTGCTCAGTGGGGAGCCCTCAGACCTTCAGAGAAGGCCAAATGATCTCTGGAACTAAAAAATATACATGTCTATTTTTTTATTTTAGTTTTATTTACAATTTATTAAAAAAAATAGTATTTTATTTAAAATTATCATGCCTGTTGTGTTAAAACTCCACTAGCATTGCAGTGATACCCATATTTGGTTAAAAAAAAAATCTTGAACTGCCTAAAGAAAAAAATGTCCTATCAGGATTGTTCTCTCGATGCTATCTAGTAGATGCAGCTGAATGAGCTCTCCAATTAGTTAGGACTTCAGGAGCTGAATTGAAGGCCTAAAAGATTCAATTACCCAATGTAAATAGGATGTGATAAATAAATCAAGCAGTCATGTTTATTTTTCAGTGGATGGGATTTTGTGAGTAAATCTTTACTGTAGTCCATCTGAAAGTTCGAGATTCATCAGTGGCTGTGACTACAAGCTTTTATTTAGCTAAGTTTCACTTAGTTGTTAGGAATTGAAAACAGCAGCAGCAGCTGTATGCCAGGACTCTTTATGGAAAGGGTCACTGTAAAACTGATATATACAAATGTATGTTGCTATCTGTTACAAGCTTCAAATAAAACATTAATTGCCATTTAAATCTTCAAATGGCCACATTTTATCTAGAACAGTCTAAAATGGCCCATCTGAAGTCCTCATGGCTCACTACTGCTGCTACTTTACTTGAATTCAAGTCAAAGTATTAATAAAGGAAATCAAGTCTTATTTTTTATTGAAAAAACACTCAAATATGTTGAGTGATGCAAATGCTAGCTAAATTAGCAGCTAACATTAACAGAACATACACTGATCACCCATAATATTAAAACCACCTCCTTGTGTAAGGGCCCAGCCTGTACAGCCAGCCGCCAGCAGAGGGTGATGGTAGCGAGGTGTCATACATTCAGGGGACTCCAATTCCCAGAAGCCCTAGGGCTGATTAGGCCCAACATAGCACACCTGTGGACTCTACTTAAGGCTGTGACAAACAGCTGCCCTTTGTTACACCTTTGTAGAGGTGTGAATGGTACAGCACTTAGTCCAGGTGGGTATTTATACACAAAGGAAAGGAAAGGAAAAGAAAGGGAAAAAAGGAAAAGAAAAGAAAGACGGATGGAAAAACTAAAGAGAGAAATTGGCCCAAAACTATGTAAAAAAGCAAAAGAAGGCTTGAGCAAGAAACGGCTCTAAGCCATAGAACAAACCATAGAGCAAACAGGTGAAACATAAATTGTCAGAATCACAGAGGAAGTGTTTCTTTTTGTTTTCTGATTATCTTTTATTTCACTTTTCTATCTCAGCCTTTGTTTGAGAGCGCTGCTTTCAGTGTCTCCTTTGCTTGCCTTTTTCCTGCCATTTTTTATTTTCCCTTCATTGAGGAGTTCACTTTTGCCTGTGCTTCCTGGTGGAACAGCTGTAACTCCTCGGAACGCCAATCAGTATGCCAGTCAGGTGGCTCTGAGCCACCTTAACTCCAATATGCATAACCATCAAATTCACACTCCATCACCTCAATAAATTAATTGAAGACCTTTCTCTCATAGGTTTTTTGCTCTCTGCAGTTGGGTTTGCCTCCCTGCCGTCCCGGCACACCTTGTATCTACATTTGTTTCATCAGCTCCACTTACCATGGAGCTGTTGGGACATTTGGTAAAATGCAATAAAAACAGCAAAATGTGTTTTCGTGAATGTTTATTGCACTGATAAAAATACAAAAATGACTTCCAAGGTTTTGGCTGACCAATTTTGTATTGTATTTTATTTTTTTATATAAGTAATTTTGAATTTGATGTCTGCAAACACTCAGCAAACATTACGACACAGCAAATTAAGAGTTAGGATTTACAACATTTTGAAACCTTCCATAATAAGCAGGCAAATAGGTAACAGGTGAAGGTATCATAATTGAGTATGAAAGGAGTATCCATGTAAATCTCAGTCTTAACAAGCAAATATGGGGCATGTCTTACCACTTTGTGGGTAACTTCATGAAGGCAACTTAATTCTGTTTAGGGCTCAATCACTGTTGAATATACATGACCCTTGAGCCCTCAGATGGCCCTGCATGAGAAGCCATCACACTTCTGTGTGCAACATAACCACATGAGTTTGGGAGTACTTCGGAAAACCATTGCCACCTAATACAGTCTGCCACTGCATTAAGAAATGCACTTGAAACTGCTTTATGGAGAAAGCCATACATCAATTCTCTAAAGAAACACCGCCGAGTTCTCAGGGCCTGAGCTAATCTGAAGTGGTTTAAAAGACAGTGGAGAAGTGCGGTGGTCAAAAAGTCCATATTTCAGGTTGTTTTTGGAAAAAAAAGGACGTTAATTTCTCCATGACAAGGACAAAGGGATAGTCTTGATTTTTGTCAGAGAATTAGCCAATATCTGTCATGGTATGGAGGGGGCATTATTGCCCACAGCATCGGTGACTTTCATATGTATGAAGGTACCATTGACCCTGAGGTGTCTATTGGGATTTTAGAGCGACATATACTGCCAACAACAAAAGTCTTTTCCTGGGACATCCCTGCTTGTTTCAGCAAGACTAGGTAGTGATTAGGTAGTGGTTGGTTAGTGTAGTGGTTAACACCTCTGCCTTCTACACTGTAGACTGGGGTTCAATCCCCCACCAGGGCAAGCGCCCTACACTACACCAGTAAGAATCCTTGGGCAAGACTCCTAAAACCACCATTGCCTACCTGTGTAAAAATGATCAAAAATTGTAAGTTGCTCTGGATAAGAGCATCAGCCAAATTCCATAAATGTAAATCTAAGACAATGCCAGGCTTCTGCATTTGCTATAAAAACATGGCTTCATAGCCACAGAGTGTGACTTGCCAGACTAGTCCAGATCTGTATACCGTTGAAAAGTTATGGCGCATCATGAAGATAAGAAACAGACAACAATGATCACGGACTGTTGATCAGCTGAATCAAGTGAAAATGGATAACGGGTTCACTTGCGAAACTGCAACAATTATTATCCTCTGTTTCCAAGCAATTAAAAAAAAAAGATGATGTAACATGGTGGTAAATGCCTCTGGCTAAACTTTTTTCAGTGTGTTTCAGGCATCACAATTTTAAATTTGTTCATATTTACAACATAAGCTAGGAAACATTGGAAATCTTTTTTTTTTTGTACTTTTTTTGTCAGTTAAACAAAGGTTCAAGAGAATAAACGAGGGAATAAACATTCCACCCGATGACAGCTGGGATAGGCTCCAGTACCCCCCCCTCACGACCCTGAGGGAGAAGCGTCTTAGAAAATGTGTATGTGTAAACAATAAACAAATGACAGATTCTTGTTTTTACAAAATGTCCCAACTTTTCCAGAAATAGGGTTTGCACTTTGTACTCAGGCCCAATTTAGTGGCTAATATTTGCTTGTTAATTCTCTTTTCTGGTTTAAACTTCAAGCTATTACATGTCTATTACTTTATGACTGGTCACACTTCTCACTTTGGAGGTTCAGCATTTTGTTGTCCACCCAAAAGAGAAGAATTAGGTGCTGAAATAGTTCTTTGATCTGTTGTCGTTGCACTTCTTCTCACATTGTGTCGTGGAAGGACACGTTTACTTTTACTGCAGCCATTATTTCTCATGGCTTCAGGCTGTTCTACACATATCTGTGCGTGACAGTGATGATATGATAAGCTCAGATGAAGATATGATACAGTATGATATTCAGTTTAGTGTAGTGTGACATTTGTACGAAGGGGACAGTGCTATATTATGGAATGACACCAAATTAAACCCAAACTCAGTCGTGAACGATGAACGCCTGGTTTTCTGTCACACTGCTGTGGGGAAAACATGTGCATGTTCGCAACCTCTGACACCCCATCCCAGTATCACTGAGCAAGTTCATTTAGAGCCATCCAAGCGTGAACCAATCAGATTCCGGCGTTCTTTTCAGTGCAATGCCACACGCTTTCAGCACAGCGTTCACAATGCAGCTCCATACAGCAGCCGACTGGTAACCTATAGACAGAGGTCATCGGATCAGGGACGAGAATACATACAATCATGCACGCATGCCTACACACACACCCCCCACACACACACATTTGTGTTTCTGTCCTCATGGGGTCTTTCCATTGTCGTCTGTGCACACGTTATTTGGATTCCCTCTATTGATTTTCTACAAATTTCTTAAAATATTCATATAAATTTTGTAAATTCGCAAACAGTATTAAAGTTAAGTTTAGAGCCAAGTTTAGAGTTAACTTTTTGATTTTAGGTTAAGGTAAAAGTTTGCATTAGTGTGTTATATCCAGTGTCAAGTCTAACCCTTTAGCAGTCGAAGGTTTGTACTGTTGTATTTCTCTACTGCTTAAATGCGTTTATGTAATTACAAATTTATTTGAATATAATTATGAATTTAATGACATATTTCATTTTACATTCCCAATTTGGTCCCCATAAAGAGCCAAAAACACATACACACATGCATGTATAATAGCAACAATATGTACATAATATACACCATATATATTGCTGCTGTCAGAAGAAAACCTTGTATCTCCAAAATAGTAACTTTACAGGAGAAGGAAAAAAACATGCTTTACTTTTAATGGAAGTCAGTGGAACCAGACATATTTCTAATCAATTCTGGGCAGTTTCTTTTGGCTCATTCATCATGAAAGTTGACCAAAATATAAAGGACAACAAGTATTTTCAAATTATGCAAAAAAGTGAAAAATGTCAAAAATGGAGAGGTCTTGTTCTGATAACAGATATATATATATATATATATATATATATATATATATATATATATATATATATATATATATATATATATATACACACACACACACACACACACACACTCACTGGCCACTTTATTTACTTTAATAGTCACACCTGTTCAGTTGCTTGTTAACACAAATAGCTAATCAGCCAATCACATGGCAGCAACTCAGTGCATTTAGGCATGTAGAGGTGGTCAAGTAGAGGTGGCTGAAGTGCAGACCGAGCATCAGAACGGGGAAGAAAGGGGATTTAAGTGACTTTGAACGTGGCGTGGTTGTTGGTGCCAGACTGGCTGGTCTGAGTATTTCAGAAACTGCTGATCTACTGGAATCTTCTGCGAAGGCTTTTCACAAGGTTAAGGAGTGTGTTTTTGGGAATTTTTGACCATTCTTCCAGAAGCACATTGGTGAGGTCAGACACTGACGAGAAGGCCTGGCTCTCAGTCTCCGCTCTAATTCATAACAAAAAAAGGTGTTGAGAAAATGAGAAAAATGTCCTGCAAGTGTATGAAAACCAACATGCACTCATACACACCGATCATATTAAATTCTTCCAGTTCCCAGTGATGAGTTAGCTAAACTGACCAGAATATCCTTTCCCGGCTGTGTGGCAACACGCAAATTGGCTGATCAGGCCGACTTGGCTGGTTCTTGGGCGCAGTAAAGTGAAGGCAAAGCCAGTGCTAGCTCTCAGGTGTAATTTTGCGCTTGTTAGTGGTGTAAATTGTCTGCCGAGGCCTCAGGGGGATTCTACAGGAAACAGGTGTTTACTTAACCTCAGCCTACAAATTGGCTTTGAGGAGGGAAAATTTTTTGCGCTGTGAGGAGGAGACATATTTGGAGAGAGAGAGGGAGAGAGTGAGCGTCAGAGGCAGAGAAAGAGAGAGGGAGGGAGGGAGGGTGTAGAGCGAGGCATAAAAAAAAGACTATTTGTTTTGACAGGCAACTTGCTTAAGCAAATGTCCTTATCAAACAGAGCCGGGTCTGTGCCAGTGTTCTCAGCTGTGTGCTGCTCCCCCTGCTTCTCGCAGCATGAAAATAGATTTAAATCAGATTTAGCCCACACGGGGGGTTACCCAAACAATAATCACTAGCGCATCTTGAATATGCTAATCGCTCTGATGCCGTTCGCCGATGTGCTAATGGATTAAGCTCTTTCGCTGGATTAATGTAGGCTAGCTTTTTCTTAGAAGATGCACTCGAGTTGCTCTGTGACTGGATCCGGCGTTCAAAGGATCTCATTGGGTTTTAGGCTCATTGCTTTATGCCTAAACAAGGAAAGCATTAAATTTGCTTCGTTCGAATGCAAACATAATTTCCGAAACATTTCAACATCTGTTAGACGTGTCTACTCGCCTCCTGCAGTGAGGCTGCAGTGGGTATTTTACAGTCTAAAGATAAGGAAAACCCCCTTCATGTTGAAGGTGGGTGGAAGTTCTCACTAGCTGGCAAATGCAAATAGAAGCCCGATAGCTGACACCAAAAATCATGTCTCTTTTCTTAGCCTCTGGGTTAGTAGCCAGGACCTCTTAATCATCGTGGTAGTTTTCCCAATGATTGTTTGAAATATTTGCATAATGTAAGCCACAGATTTTGGGTGAGGAAATATCAGATTAATGTAAACATAAAGATGACACAAAAGAAACATTTTGAGAACGTACCTGAGAATATTACTATCCTGCAGTGGTAACACAGATGTAACTCAAAAAGGAAGGTTTTCTTCCACGAGTCAGAAAACAGCCAATTTGGTAGGCATGGTGTGCTATTCTCCCCCTTACACCCAAAGAAGCAGTGCATAGCTTAACAATCATGCACTATATGGACAAAAGTTTTGGGACACCTGCACATCACATCACACCTACAGGAGCTTTTATGACATCCCATTCTAAATCCATAGTTATTACTTTGGATTTGGTCCCACTTTGGCAGCTCTAACAGCTTCCCCTCCTCTGGGAAGCTTTCTACAAGATTTTGGAGTGAGCCTGCAGGAACTTTTGCCCATTCGTTTAGAAGAGCATTTGTCACTGATGCGGGCTGTGAGGGCCTAGCTTGCAATCTCCATTCTAGTTCACCCCAAGGCTTTGCGTTGGGGTTAAGGTCATGGCTCTGTGAGGGCCAGGGCAAGTTTTTCCACACCAAACTCACCCAGCCATGCCTTTATGGACCTTGCCTTGGGCATGGGAACAGAAAAGGTTCTTCCCCAAACTGGTCCCACAAAATTGGAAGCAAACATTTGCGCAAAATGCCTTGGTCTGCTGAAGCATTAAGATTTACCATCACTGGAACTAAGGGTTCTAGACCAAGCCCTGAAAAACAACCCCATAGCATCATCCCTCCTCCACCAAACTTTATAGTGAGCACAAAGTAGTCAGGCAGGCAACGTTCTCCTGGCATTCACCAAACCCAGTCCAGTGGCAACATGTTTTACATCACTCCATCTGACGCCTGGCATTGTGCTTGGTGATCAACCATGGAAAAGCCAGCATTGTGCTGGTGTTAATGCCAGAGGAGGTTTGGAACTCTGCAGTTGTTGAGTTAGCAGAGTGATGGGAGCACTATGTGCCTCAACACTCAGCGACCCACTCTGTAACTTTACGTGGTCTGGCACTTCGTAGCTGAGTTGCTGTGGTTCCTAAACACTTCCACTTTTTAATAATTTCATTCATCTTGGAGTAAAACTGTGCAAACTGACTGGTTTCATCGGTGGCATCCCATTACAGCACCAGGCTGGAATTTAGTGTATTTTTTAGAACAACCCATCCTATTACAGATGTTTGTAAAGGCAGACAACGTGACTAAATGCTTAATTGCATACAACTACTTCAATGGGACTGAATGAAACACCTGAATGTAATGTCCCAATGCATTTGTCCATACAGTGTACAACAAAACCAAAGTATATACAT
This sequence comes from Pygocentrus nattereri, assembly GCF_015220715.1. NCBI lineage: Eukaryota > Metazoa > Chordata > Actinopteri > Characiformes > Serrasalmidae > Pygocentrus > Pygocentrus nattereri. The sequence continues at coordinate 7,155,709 of NC_051233.1, read as the reverse complement.
TTAAGCTGGAAGGATATGTGCATTTATTAAATGATTGGCTACTACCGAGGCTAGAATTAAACACTAAGACTTTATTCATTCAGAACTTTACCTTTAAAAAACAAATTTTAATAACACTTAAGTTTCTTTTGTCTTGTCTTCTGCTTTTATGTGCTTTTTATGTTTAATTATCTGTTTTATTATCATTATTATTTTGAACTATTGTCACTTTTATTTTTATTGCTTTTCACTGTTAAGCACTTCATCGTTTGATGTTCCTTTTGCTTTTGTTTTTCTAAAGTGTATTGAACTGCCTTTATGTATGAAATGTGGTCTGCCTTGCCTTGACCTTGCCTTACCCCTGTACCCTTTGTACTTCATCATTGGCCTGTCAGTCAAAATAGCACAATTGTTTCATAGATTTTGATTGGTTGGAGGGGTAATTGTGGGAATATCTAAGTTTATGTAAGTGCATGCTTTTCTATTATGGAACAACCTAAGCATTATTTATAGTATTCCTATATTCAGACACAAATAATAAAGTCCTCTACCCAGGCCCTTGAAAAAGGATGCTGTTTGTCATGCACTGAAAACTGAAAGCAGTCGAAGAAGAAACAGGTTTGTCAAATAGTAATGGTGGAGAAATTGTCATGTTTCTTTTTAGCCAATCTGGCTCCAAGAGTCTGTACGTGAAAAAGTAGCTCAGGATGTTCATCCAGCTGATTAAAGCAGTGTTGCAGTCCATCAGTTTCAGACTGGAAGTGAAAGACAGCATTAATATGCATGAGTACGATCTGTATTTTTTTGGGGCTGTAAGAATCTAACTTGTTGTGAAAAGGTGTAAACTTGCCCCACAGCTCTTACTCAAGTGAATGTACAGACACTTTCCCCATCATGTGGCGACAAGCACAGCCATGGATCAAAAGTCTTAAACAGTTCTGTAGAATATTCTGTAGGCGTTTTCAAAAAACAAACAAAAAAACTAAGCAAAAAACAAACAAAAATAAAAAAAAAATAAATAAAAACAAATTAAGCCCAGAAGTTAAAATGTATTTTTATGTATTTTAATTACATGTCAATTTTCCATTCAATTCAAATACATAAATCCAATGTAAAAACTGGTATTATAATTTATGTTTCTCCATCATTTTCAATAAACCTGAATGAATTATATAAGGTTTAAATTAGAAGTGCTTTTAGGATTTATGCCATTCTTTTACATCAAATTGATGTATTTCTAAAGAGTTATTAGTACCTTCTGTATTTACAGCAGTTACTTAGACTGTGTAAATGTACAGTATTAAATGACAAAACATGTTAAATTCACACACATTTGTTGTAGTCCAAACTTTATTAAACAGTATTTGCTGAGGCACATTACAAGACACAGGTAAACTTTAAGTCTAATGTGAAGGAAATAATCAGAACTTTATAGCTTTCAGCTGTGATCAGATTCCCTGCTTTAGAATTTCTATTCACTCCCAACTAAACTACTAATTAAAGCAAAGGTTTATGTGCACAACATTCCTGTTCAAGTGCAGCTCTCGTAACCATCATGCCAGTAAGCCAGCTAACGCTATCAGTCACTTCATGCCATGCTAACATGTCGAGGTCACCTACAGATACAAAAAACCATGAACTGTTTTTGAGTATTAATGTAATACATCTTTATATACAGCTTCACAATAAATCACTCCCACTGTTTATTTAATCTACCTTTTGTACAATCATAAAATCGAATGGGTCTTATACAATTCAATTAAATCAGGTTTGGATTTATCCAAATTGGGTTGCTTCTAATGAAGATAAATAAGTAAATTATATTGGTATGTTTCTTTTTTAAATTAGTTTTATGTAAAATATTAGCTTAAGGTTTATGATGGCCATAAAAATTTTTTGTGTATGTCTATGTAATCTGGCATTGACAGTACAGGTGGTCAAATGTGTTTTGGAGATGAACTGGGATCCCATCAGGTATACTACTGTTGGTTATTATCCACAGTCTTACCTTTTTACCCACAAGGCAAAAATAGTGTCAAATCACTGAAGAATCAAGTTTTCTCATAGTACTGAGTGGTTGGTTAGTGTAGTGGGTAGCACCTCTGCCTTCTACGCTGTAGACTGTGGGTGGGGTTCACCTGGGTAAAACACCCTACACTATACCAATAAGAGTCCTTGGGCAAGACTCCTAACACTGCCTTGGCCTACCTGTGTAAAATGATCAAACTGTTAGTCGCTCTGGATAAGAGCGTCAGCCAAATGCCGTAAATGTAAATGTACTGAACTTTCTTTTCTTCAGCCTGGTCAACCAGTATGCTAAATAGGTCCCACTTTATATTATGGTCTCTAATAACTGTGTAATTACATGTGGACAACATATGCAACAACAATGTAGATACTAATGATTTAGTCATTGTTACAGATGGATTACAGAAGCACAGCTTGTCAACTTCAGTTTTCCCTCATGTAGTTATACAAGGGTAATCAGACTGGAACAGCAGTTTTTTCTTTCAGCATATCGTTACTGTCAGAAGAAAACCTTATATGTATCTCCATTTTTGCCTTTTTTCAGTTTTTGACATAATTTGAAAGCACCTGTTGACCTCTATGCTATGTGTAAATTTCATGAAGAATGGACCAAAAGAAATGGTCCGAAATGACTTGGAAGAAAGTCTGGTTCCATTGACTTACATTAAATGTAAAGTAGGCTTTTTTCTTCTCCTGTAAAGTTACCATATTAGAGATACCATATTTTGTTCCAAAAGCGGTGATAAGATAATGTACATTAAAACATTGCTTACACTGGATCTGCCAGCTTTCTTAACATTTGTATTGCTGGTGCTGTGGCACTGTAACCAGTTTCAGCTTTAAACCAGTCTGTAATGTGACAGAACAGCAGACATCCCCTTATGTACATCCCCACATGTAACTTTTATGGCAATCAAATCTGCTGCATTTCCCCCAAAGCACTGTCTATATTACCACTTGATTACCACATTATTACACAGTACCTACATAACAACTACAAAGGAACTGTCCATTTGTCTTAAAGTGTAACTTTAACACTATACTACAGGAAAGTTCCTGTGTAGTTGTTATGTGGGGAAATTGTAATTACAAAATGGTATTAATTAATGTGATGGATAAGGTTATATTGTTACAACAGTTATCCCATAGTAATTATGTAAAACATAACTAATGTTATGTTAAATGAACTTCCTTTAGCTACTGGAAAAGAATTCTTATCTCTAGAGAAGTAAGAAGACACTTGTATAATTACACAAGGCTGTACTTCTGTAACCCATCTGTAATTCTGAGTAACCCAGAGTTGTTGAATATGTTATTCATGTGTAACTACACAGTTGTTAGTGATAATACAAAGTGGGCAAATTCAGCAAAATCCCTAAATCTGCAGAAAGAGTGAAGCTGAAGACCTGTGTTTACATGTTGACATTGAAAGGAAGCCTCATTCTGGGTCTTGGTCAAAATTTGGTGTTACGTAGTGATGGTATGGGACCAATGGTAGCAAGCAATCATGCAAACATAGCCATGGTGATAGCAGTTGTTGAAATATGTGAGGCACCTCATTTCAGTGTATATTGCTATTACAGTGTCTTATCTAGATGCATGTGCTGCAACTTCAGGGTCCAGATTGCTGCCGCTCGTCCTCGCCTTGTTGAGATAATGTTTTGTTTCAGTAACGCCCACTCTGACATATGGCACGGCTCACCAGGTGGTGTTTTTAGGAGGTACCGTGGGTGGATCCTTCTTCAGCTGAACAAAGTTTGAGTTCTTAAAGTTTTCACAGGGAATTTTAAAAGGAAACATGACTCAGGTTTCTTTACATTGGTCGTGATAGGAGCCAGGGGTTGCCATGACTGTAACACAAACATAGACTTTCCATTTACCGAATGTTGATGCTGGTAAAAAAGTGGAAAATGTGAAAAAAAAAATTATGGATTATACACTTTATTCTGCATGTACCTCCACAACATAAATGGATCCTAACAGATATGTTTTACACCCAAATTTGGTGAGGCTATTTTGTTGATGTCTAACCTGAAAGGAACTGACCATGTAACAGATTTAATACAGACCATCTTAACATCCTCAACAAGCTGTTATAGACACACTAACACCATTCTGTAACTGGAGCTTCACTGGATTAAGATTAGGGCTAAAGGGAGGGTAAGAATTAGATTTTGAGTTGAGGTTAGGATTAGGGACAGAGTAAGGTAAGGATTAGGTTTGGAGTTGAGGTTAAGGTTAAGGTTAAGATGAGGGCCAGGGTGGGGGTTAGCATTAGGTTTTGAGTTGAGGCTAAGGTTAGGGTTAGGATTAGGGCCAGAGTGAGTGTAGGTCAGTCAGCACTACATTAAAGATAAAAAAAAAAACTGGCATACTTTAATGATGGTTATCACCACATGGCCTCGGAAATACTTCGAAAAACTGTTGTCAAGAAACTTCCTTCCCTGCTGCATCAACAAAGGTAAGTTAAGACTGCATCATGAGCAGCATAAGACAGACTGTCAAGAAATGGCGCTGGCTTCTCTGGACTCATGTGATATGAGATGTGGCAACATTTGAGATTATTTGTGGAAGTAATGGACATTGTGTTCTCCAGGCCATAAGACCTTCCAGACTGTTACCAGCATAAAGTTCAAAAGCCAGGGTCTATCATGATATGAGGGTGTATTACTGTGTAATTCACATGTCTAGGCATCACTCATGTTAAAAGATGTATACATTTGAACCTGCCTTCTAGACAAACAATTTTAAGGGATGTACATATGCTTTTTTATAACTTGGAGAGTTCTAGTCCTAAAATCTGGCCGTTGTAAGTACACGATATATGCACACCTATGACTGACCTGTATTGCTGTTCCATGAAAAACCCTAGTGCTGTTAATTAATTAATCTTTGCCTCTAATGCTGCTCACACGTACTACTAAGTGTATCGCTGAAGTAGGAACCCATTTTTTGTTTAAACTGAGCAGCTGACAACTTAATTTCTTAACCAGAATTAGGCTGGTCAGTTAGCCAGCAGGCTGTTAGAAAGGTAAACAGGTAAAACAACACCATCATTAATATCAGAGGCTTGAATTAAAGTACTTACAATGTGATTCACTACAAAAAAGGCAGTATAAAAGTTTAAAGAATGTCACTCAAATGGCTTACATGCTTCAAGTGTTCATGTTACAGCCAGAAGTGGTCTCAAAAATACTGTGCTAGCTAAGGAAGTATTGAAATTCTAGCTTCTACAGCCAGAAAATTGACTATTTGTTAAGTATGAATGTGGCTGAATTCCAAGTGACTATTTTTGGTCTATTTTAAGCACAGTTGTAGAACCAGTGGGGCCAGTTTCTAAATTCCTATGTAGTGCACTATGTAGGGAGCAGGGAGTCATTTGAGATGCAGCCTCAGTGTGGGAAGAGGAGTGCCACTGGAGTGGCGCTATGTAAAAATCACAGTGGTAGCAAGAAGTACTTGTAGACAAATGTCTTTGCATTGCTGCTGTTGAAAAAAAAAGCTTGTACCTGCATATGTCAACTTTACAGGAGAAGGAAAATAAAAACTTGACTTTTAATGTATGTCAATGGAACCAGAGTTGTTTTCCAAGACATTTTGAACTGTTTCTTTTGGTCAATCATCATGCAACTTACACATAATGTATGTCACGATTGGCCCCTCCCAGTCTTCCATGTGCTTGGGTTTACCTCCCAGTCTTGTCCATGTGCTTCTTTGTTTTGATTCCTTCCCAGTCTGGCCCCCTTGTTTTCTTGACTCCGCCCCTGATTTGTTCCTCCTGTTTTCCACCAGTGTCTTGTGAACCATTGTTATCCCTGTTGTATTTAAGGCTTGTCTTTTCCCCTATAAGTTTGCTGGTCTTTGTATGTATTGTTTGAAGCATTTGGTGTTTTTCCCTTTGTGAATTTGTGTTGTCTGTCCCTCCTTATCTCCGTGTTGGCTCCCTGAACCGGGACTGTTTTGACCCCGAGAATGGATTTGCCTTTAATAAATCTCGCTTGTCTCCGCACATACGTACAACATACTACATTTCGTGGTGGTATACTTGTTTAGGCCAATTATTATTTATAACGACTATTATTTTCTGAAAAACTGCGTGTTTCATAACATTATATATTATGTTGGCCACCTTTTTTTTAAAAGCAATAAGTCTCTCAAGGTGATGAATTACTCTAACATGGGGGGATTGGTGATGAGGTGGATGCATACGCTGAGAGAAGCAAAATTTATTAGGGGCAAATCCTGAGTCAGGGTTAAAAGGACCCAGGGTCAGAGAGCCAACATGGAGAGATCAGGAAACAGACATGGCGAGAAAAATACACACTAAACCACACAACGGAATCCAGAATAAACAACACCAAACAATACAATGTAGAGAATTCACTATAAAGACCAGCAAAAAACTAGGGGAAAAACAAAGGGCTTAAATATAGAGACAAAGAGCGTTAACAAGACGCAGGTGATAAACACAGGTGGTACAATTAAGGACAGGGTCTGGAAACAAAGGGGCAGGACCAGGAAAAAAAATAAGGAAGCAAAACAAAAGCACATGGAGGACTGGGAGAGGCCAGTTGTGACAATTACTGCCGAACAATGCCTTAAACCCAATTCCCCATTATAAAATCTCAGTAACACAGTAACAATTTTCACATCCAGTTACCTGATTAATCATCAAAACAATGAGTGGATTCCTAAATTACATGATAAACAGTCATCATCCTGTGTTCATCATCCAGGATGTCGACCTTGATGATGTCGAACTTGAGGAATATGATTTCATCCTGTCTATTTATTTCATCATCGACCTTTCCCTGGAATAGATTTTGGATGAAAGGCTCTTGGTGTTGCATCAGTGGCAACATGAATGTGAGCTTTAGGTTCTTTAAACCTTCTTTGAAGGCCTAATCACCATTATTTCACGCCTAAAATGTCTTGTTTTTCATTCTTGAGCACCACTTATACATACTTAACTTTGAGGATTTTTCACTTCAGCAGTACCTCTTCTAGCTGACCCCTCTTCCAAGCAGTCTTCAGCTACCACAGTGATGTTAAAGCCTTGATTTGCTGATGATATCTAACTTTCATGATGGCTTTCCCAGCTGCTTTAATGGGCTGAACTCTCAGCGACCCAAAGTGTAACCCAACCCAGTGCAAATGCTTCCTCCCTTTCATTCTCATTCACTTTTCCTTCACAGGAACCTCTCTGGTTTGATTTGAATGTTTGAACGTGCAAACACCCTTGACATTGTTGCAACGTCTTTGTGATTTTTATATACTGAAATAAGAAAGCAGAAGTGCAGCATTGAATAGTTGATGCCGATTGTAAGTTCAAATAATTACATAATATCTATCTATCTGACAAGTCCTACTTCATTTACTGACTTTAATTGCTCTTTTTAAGGATATTACATATACGATACTCCACTTCTATTAGAAAGAAGGGTCTCACTTTATATTAAATGTCTTTAATAACTGTGTAGTTACACATGAATAGCATATGCAACAACACTAATGATGATTTAGACAATGTAACAGATGCATTAAAGAAATACAGCCTATGTAATTACACATGCATATCAATGTCAGTTTTGCTTAATGTACAATGTTAATGTTAATCTACAGAGGAACTTCCCTGCAATGTAGTGTTAAAATTACACATTATAATACGTGGACAGTTCCTGTGTGGTTGTTATGTAGGTACTGTGTAATAATGCAGTGGTAATATAGATGCTGCTTTGGCTTTTATGCAACACATTTAATTAATGTTATAAAAGTGTTGTTTTCAGTTAAGGGGTCGTCTGCTGTTCTGTCACATTACTGAATGGTTTAAAGCTGAAACTGGTTACAGTGTCACAGCATTAGCAACAGAAATGCTGGCTAAATGTTAGGAAAGCTGGCAAATACAGTATAAGTAATGACTTAATATAGGTTATTAGATACTTGTTTTTCCTGCTGGAAAACAAATGCTGTTCCAGTCTGATTACAAATGCAATTACATTTGTGTTATTACCCTTATGTAATTACATGAGAGCGAATAGGCTGTTACAACTACTAACATGCACATGTGTAATTACTTAAGGTGTACCTCTGCAATCCATGTGTAACAGTAACAAAATCATTAGTAATTACATTATTGTTTCATATGCTGTTAAGATGTAACTACACAGTTACTAGAGCCACAGCATAACGTGGGACCAGAAGAAGAAACAGGAACATAAGTAACAACAATAGGATTAAATCTACAACCACCTGGAAGACCAGGTAGACACCATACTGTCCCCATCAGATAAACAGCACTTTCATCTCTGAGAGAGAGGAGAAAATCAAGCTGCTTCAGATCTGAAAACATCCACAGGTGTTTCTGTCCGTCCTTCCACTGTGAGAGCATGACTCAGCACTGTGGGTCTGAAAGGAGGTGTAGCTGATCTAGAAGAACCTCGCTGAGAAAAGGAGATGGACATGTCAAAGAAAGAAGCTGAACAATGGACTGACCACCCCAGCGTCCAGACCTCAGAATCACTGGATGTGTTTGATCACTTCAGGAAATAGTCAACCAGCTTCTAAGACTGAACTTGGGAGGCATGTCTCCAGATTTCTTAGAGATACTGAAAGTGAGTCTCCTGAAAGTGAGTCTTACTTGAAGGGTGTCTACATAAGACATTCATATAAACACTTCATAACATGTTCATGAATGTTTAAATCAACGTCTATAAAGCCTATGTGTTTTATGCAATATTCATATGGACTGCTATGACATTTTATACTTCATTATATACTTTCTACTTTTTAATTTAAACATTCATGAACATGTTATGAAGTGTTTATACAAGATGTTATGAATGTATTATGTACACCCCCCTTCAAGGAACACGTTACCAAACACTCTTTATTGAAGATAAATAAACTTTATTGAAAATGGGCAGAGCCAAACTGCTCTAGGCTAAATAGGAGGATGTATGTAAATGCATGAATGCATGTAAGTGAATACAAAACAAGCAATATGTGCTGAAACTTTAACAATGCTTATGTACTGATATTGTGATTAGTATAAGGTTGAAGTCAATGGGGAATTCTCCATACACCGCTGGTACTGCACCAGAGGGGGCGCCCAAGAGTGATGGCCCAAGCTTGTGGAGCCCAAGCTGAGAGATGAGCTTTATTCCATACTGAAACAGAAGGTAAATAACAGCCGTCATAAACACAATCTTCATACGTGATGGCAAAGAGTGCCCTAGTGCAGTCTGAGGGCAAAAAGGCCCCCGCAGATCCGCACATGCCTGCTAATATAGCAAAGAAAAAAAAAATTATAAGTCTAAAAACATAATGTTCTGATGATGTTCCCCTCCCTTTAAGGTACAGTAATGAGAGCCCCCTAGTGGTTGGTACCTACAGCATAATCTAGATGATAATTGTATAATACAAAGCTTGTGGGGCTGTAGAGTGTAGGAGTCACTTTGTAGAGCCAAGATAGAAGTAGAGTCAGCATGTGTATTCTAGGAAACTGCCACCATTAAAGGTGCTCATGTTTCAGCTATATGATTTGAACAGGATGTCCGCTTCAGATCCGATCAGGCTCTCTTCAGTGAGTTTAACGAGGACAGCACATGCGGCTGCATCTCAGTTTCAGTGGGATAACTGCTCTACAATGTGCTCTCACTTTAGAGGAGCACTTCACATTTTTTCCAACTAAAATTGGACACTTTTATAGGAAAATAGAAAAATATTTCCCTGAATTAGTGCATTCATGACTAAATTTCTTGTTGAGTACTTGTGCCAACCAACACCAACGTGGCACCTGTTATGGCCATAAAGGCTGATATTTTAAAGAACAAAACTATGCTAAGCAACAAAAATATTCTAAGCATTAAATTTGAACCAAATCAGAAATATGAACATTCATTTGTAGCCAAATCATGTTTTTGAATTAGTGAGATGTTTGTTTACACCAAAGAAAAATACGAAAAGCTATAACAGTTCATAATAATTAATAAGCATACATTACTATTTATTGCTGTTATTGGAAAAAAGCCTTGTCTCTTCATAAAGGTAACTTTTCAGGACAAGGGGAAATTCAGGGGTTATTCAATTTTAATGGAAATAAATTGAGAAATATTTTTTTCCCAAGTAATGTTTGGACTATTTCTATTCACCGTGCATCATGAAGTTTTGACGCAACATGAAGGGCAACTGCCTTTTTCAAATAAAGAAGAAAATTGAGAAAAATGGAGAAGAAAGGTTTTGTCCCGACAGCAGCGATATATGAATGTAATTAACATACAATATTAATCAGAAACAGCTATTATTCTTTTTAGTGAATTACATGCTCTGTAGGTCAAAATAAGATAAGACAGAAAAAAAGATGTTTAATCAAAATAAAAAGGCTCAATTTTAAATTAAAAATGGCAGCATGTTTTTTGCTTCTTTTTTTTTTAATGTACAAACCATAGTATAAAATGTCTTTCTGACAACAACCCTAGACTAATGCATGCTCAGTGTGACACATCATGACTGTGTTTAGATAGATAGTAAATAGCATTACTTACCATTTTCATTCAAATTATGCACTACGTGGCCAAAAGTATGTGGACAACCCATTCCAAAACCATGGGCAATAATATGCCCTTGTGACCCAGCCTACATGGCTCACAATCTGGTAGCCCCAGTCTGCGAGTTTGAATGGTCTGCCACTTTGTTTCTGAGCTGTTGTTGCTCCTACATGCTTCCATTTCACAATAATAGCACTTACAGTTGACAGTGGCAGATTTAGCAGGACAGAATTTCAGAAACTGACTTGAGGCAGAGTTGGCATCCTATGAGAGTAGTGTGTTTAAAGGATGGAATTGATCAACAATCTAGAAAATAATAATATATATATATATATATATATATATATATATATATATATATATATATATATATATACATACATACATAAATATGTTCTTTAGCTTCATATACCAAACCTGAAGTACAAGAACTTAATCTCTGAGTTCTGCTTTATCCTGCATCTAAACACAGTCAATAAAGTCAGAGGTGATCACTGTAATGCTTTTCTTACAGTTGATCACTGTAATGGTCTTCTTACTGGACTTCCTAAGGAAACAAGGCATCCCTTACAACTTGCACAAAATGCAGAAGCATCCTACCAAAATCAAAACAGAGAGATCACATCACTCCTCATCACTCTGTATCATTCAGGGTAAATTTTAAAGTTCTGCTACTAGTTTGTAAAGCTCTATATGACATTAAAGCACTGCTGACATCCCAGTGTGTCTGTTTATTTTGTCTTCGGTCTGCAGATACTGACCTTCTGCAAATACCCTCTGTAAAATAGAGAAAACATGGAGAGACTCTCCATTATTCTACTTCTAAAGCGTGGAGCTCAGTTCACCTTTCATTAGACAGTCAAGCTCAGTGCTCACTTTTAAGAAGCATCTAATAATGTATCTCTTTATCTCTGCATTTAATTAAAAGTCTACGTCTTGTGGTATTCATCTTCTTTATTTGATCTGTCATTTTCTTATGGTTCTAAATTTATTCTTATACCTTCTTATATAAATGTTTTTATCACCTGCCTGTAAAGGACTTTGAGCTGCCACAATGTTGTCTTCAGGTGGTTTTCAGAAGTTTTATTTTCTCTGTAGCTTTTATCCTTTTGTTTTTCCTTATATTCCGGTTTCTAGTTAATGCAAGTGGACTATATAATATATGTTATATCCTTAAAAAGAGCAACACCAGTCAGGAAATTAAGTAGGACTTATAGGAGGACAATAATGAGAATAACTACATAGTAATTACATAATTATCTGCATCAACTGATGTGTTTGTGTTCTATAATATATATTTCGCTGCTGTTGGAAGAAAACCTTGTATCTCCAAAATGCTAACTTCCAGTAGATGGAAAACATCTACTGTAAGTCAATGGAACCAGACTTTTCTCCAAGTAAATTTTAGTTGTTTTTTTTTTTTTTTTTTAACAGATCTCAAAATACCTGTTGCTCTTTCATATTTTATGGCCCAAAATGACTTGGTAAAAAGTCTGGTTCCATTGACTTCCATTGAGATTAAAGTAGATTTTTTACCATTTTGGAGATACAAGCTTTTCATCCGACAGCAGTGAGATATTTATACGCACAACTAAATAAAGAAAAAGTAAAAAAAAAAGACTAACATCCACACACTAACATTCAGAGCTCTTGACAAAACTGGGGAATGCTGGTTTTTGTGAGGGTTCCCCTCACTGACCAAGAAAGGACCAACAAACTGCACCAACAAACCTCATTCTGCTTGTTCTCATCAGTAAATTCTGCCCACATCACTATAATAATAACAAATTACACAAATGTGTTCCTCTGGAAAAGCAGTCCCACATCTGAAAGAACTAAAAATACTACGGAGTAACAGCTGAAAGTGAAAGTAACCGGAACTACTTTATTAATATGTTGCTTCAAGTTCAAAAAACTTCACAAGAACTGCTTTGGTAAGACACTGCTTTAGTCTATCTGATCATGTCACGTGAATTGGTTTAGATTTAGATATAATGATATAATAGAGTTTAGATATAATGTTATATTGCTATGTTTCCATCGTCTATCCATGGAATTCAGAAACTGCCCATTGGCCTGCAAGTCCATTTGGGGTCAGTAGTTTCTCTGTTATTTTCACAGTAGAGGGAAAGTAATGATCACTGATAATCAACAGTATGATGCAGAAGTGGCAGGTAGCGACTGGACTGAATAACACTGGAATGTTCCATTAATGTGTGAGAACACCTTTGATAGAAAATGCGGATTTATTACTGGTTCCTAAGAGCATTATGGGAGCTAAGTGCATCAAGCACTTCAGCCGTGTAAACAAAGATTTGTCGGGTCATGATGGACAATCGCCAATTTGTGCATCTAGCACTTAAAACGCTGATTAAAATCTGTTGAGTATGAGTTGTGTAGCGTAGGACATAAGTCATATCCAGCCTGCCGTATCCTCTGAGGCTTTTTCTCCTGCAGCTAATGTTTATATGAATATACAATCAAAGTGGTACATAACAGAAGTCAATTTCCTGTTTTTTCTTTCTTTCCTCATTGTTTTATTTTTCCTGAATGCGCTGAATTAGGCTCTTTTACTCCCCCCCACATTCAGCGAGGCATGGAATTCTCTGAATTATTCAACAGGACGGAGGCTTGATAACGACCAATTGTTTAGCTTTTATTGTTATGCTCTTTTTTCTTTTTTTTTTCTGAAAACTGCCGTTTTTTGGGGCCTCTCATTCCCAATATGCAAATGGAAACAGACTGTGACCTTCTAAAACGGCTGGGCTTCGGCATTAGTTGGTGATAAAAAGTATGTACTTTAAAGGGCTTTAACCTACAATTCGTTTTTTTCTTAGTTATTTTTTTCTGTAGAAGTCAACTTAGAACTTTTGCATCAGTTTAAGCACAAAAAACATTCATAATTCCTACTTAACCTTTCAAATGAAACATGCAGCGTTGGTTACTGTGCCGTTGTGTGTGAAATATCACCGCTGTGGGATTGAAACGTTGCATGACCATTTGTGTCGTTTTTCAGTTTTTGACATACTTTGAAAATGACTGTTGTCCTTTACAATGAGGGTAAATTTAATGATGAATGGACCAAAGAAATGGCCCAAAATTACTTGGCAAAATATCTGGTTCCATTGACTTACAATAAAATAATGTAGGTTTTTTCCTTCTGCTGTAAAGATACAACATTTAGTTCTGACAACAGCGATATGTAAACAAAGCAGTCCAGGTAGGACAACTGCATACAACTTACAGAACTATCATAATGTACTATAATAATGTTAACTAACTAACTCACTAACTTTATTAACATTATTGAGATGGGAAATCTCCAGCAGTGGTCCATAGTGTTGCCTGGTCAACTTTAAAATGTCATTTGTAAGGTTGGTATAGTCGGTTGGTTTAAGGTAGTTTTTGATCACATCACACATGCAGAGAACTGAACATGGGCCGTTTTTAGATCTTAGTGTCCACGTGTGGACTGTATGGACTCAGGCAACGTTTCCACGGTACATCAAACCCTTCTCAATAAAAAAAAGGTGAGGAATAATCCATGATATGGGCCGTTTGAAGTGAGATATGAATTGGGGTCAGTGCATTGTAGTCAGCTCAGCAGGTGGGGGTGTTTCAACTAGGCTCCTGCTCCAGACGGATCTGCCTTTTTTCCTCTATTTTCTGGTCTGATTCTTTAACAGGTCTGTCAAACGCGATGAATTTTCCGTCACGGAGGCCTAAAAGTAGCCCCGGTTACTCGTTGGAGGTAAATTGATCTGACAGTGTGCACGCCGCACATCTGCAGGGTTTAATCAAGATTTATCAGAGCAATTACACCTCAAATGCTCCGCCACTCAACAGCTGTGTGTGTGTGAGTGAAGGAAAGCTGCCAAGCTCAGGTATAACCTGCCAGCTGCAGGTTTGCTGTATTACCAGTTGCCAATCACTGCACGGATGTTCAGCACACTGCTACGCAATCCGATATGATAAGTTGACATTTTAATGTACAACATTCAACTCAGTATATATCTATAAATCTATATCTATCTATCTCTGCTCTGAACTGTGTGGAGTTTTGGAAACCGTGGGAATGTGAAAAGTGAAATTCTTAAAAGAATATGCCAGCAATTCTTCTGTACCTCTGCAGAGTTGCTAATTACCGTGTTATTACATGTTAACAACAGTGTAACTACTGGTGATGTTGTCACTATCACAGATGGATCAGTAAAGCTTTTGCTTTTTCAGTGTCAGTTATGTGATTATACACGTGTTTCTTAATACTTGTAACAGCACATTTACTCTTATGTAATTACACATGTGTAACAGAGTGACCTGCAGTTTTCCCAAAAAGACTTTCATAATTGCAACACATGTAATTACCTACATTATGAGGACTTGCCCCAGGTGTAGAAGTTTAAGTATGTCAGCGTCTTGTTCAAGAGTGATGGGAAAAGAGATCGTGAGAACGGGCACAGGCGGCAGCAGTAATGCGGTCACTGTACTGGACTGTAGTGGTGATGAGGGAGCTGAGCCAAAAACAAAGCTCTCTGTTTACTGGTCGTTTGGTCATCTGCTTACTGACCCTCACTTATGGTTATGATCTTTGGGTAATGATCAAAAGAAGGAGATCATGAGTACAGGTGGTGGAAATGAGCTTTCTTCGCAGGGTGGTGGGCTGTACTCTACTGACAGGGTGAGGAGTTCAGTCACCTGGGAGGAGACAGTTGAGGTGGCTCAGGGATCTGATTCAGATGCACCCTGGATGCCTCTTAGGTCTTGTTACCAGACACGGCCTACTGGGACACGACCCGAAAGTCATCCTAGGGCCAACAGGAGGGATTATATCTCCAAGCTGCCCAGGGATGGCTTGGGGTCCTGAAGAATGAGCTGGAGGGAGTTCTGGGATTACAGGTTTGTCTGGGATTCTCTTCTACCACAGTCCTATCTGGATAAAGCAGTTAAGGATGATGAATGAAGGAAAGTATTTAGGTGGTATCTGCATGGGTAACACCAACTCTCCTAACACTAGCTGTGGTAGTGGGCTTGTGTTGTGACCTGGTGACTGAAAACCATCTGGCTTTAAACCATTCTGTTATGTGATGGTATTCAAAGTAATGGCAGATGTCCGTTTCCCTTTATATAGGAACTGTGATTTTACAGATTAATTCATTAAAATATATTATGTAATTAAAGCACAGTCAGTCTTTTTGGAAAAAAAGCAAATCACACTGTTATGCATGTGTAATTACATATGCTGTTACAACTATAGTGCATACTTAATTATGAGGGAAAATTGAAGTGGATACATGTGTATTTGTAGTAGTTACACTACTGTTATTAATATGTAATTACACAGTAATTAGACACACACACACACACACACACACACACACACACACACATATATATATATATATATATATATATATATATATATATATATATATATATATATATATATATTATAATATAATTCAAAGCACAGATTTATCTGATTGGGGCATTCGGGTGGGGTCTACCAGGTCCCATTTATTCTGCAGCTTTGAATCATTTTTGGAAGAGCTTTAGAAAGCTTTTGAACAGTTTTTCTAAAGTTTTTGAAGAGTTTTAGAAAGTTTTTTTTTACTTATCTTTTTATACAAGTGGATTAACTTCCATCTAATCCCCTCATAAAGACCTACTGATTCATCTCTGACATTTACTCTGAAGTATGTGACATTATGTTTCAATAGTACAGCAAATACATGCAATCTCTGGTCTGCTAAGGGTTAATACAGCTTTAAAACACAAACAGTAGAAACTGCTGGAAATAGATACAGCACTGGAGGAATCACGACGGCAGGCAGGTAACTCTGAGCAGCAGTGACGCACTTTCAGAGTAATTACCTCTCCCTCTTCAAAGTTCCAGGCCGGCACAAGTCGGAGAGAGGATTCACACTAATTACATTAAAGCGGTGGAGGATTTGCCCCAGCGACTGAACGATCAGAGCAGCCGGACCATAGCCAATAACTGCAGGCCACTGTTTTGTTTATGAGATTGAGCTGTCTGGCTGCTATCACTCATGTTTAAAAGCAGCCGTCTCTATTCTCTCCCAAACACGCCCATCTGCCGCTGTATATTAACAGCAGAGGGATGGGTTGCTTACCATGCGTTTCAGTGCTGTTTCTGCATAGCAGTAAGGGACTTGAGGTTGTGTGGTGCACCAAAGGTACTAGAACTTCAATGAAATTATGATTCAAATAAAAGTAAAACACTTTTAAAAATACTTAAATAATGAATAATTTTGAGAATTGCAGGGAAATCTAGAAAAAAATATATTACCATTTTCCAAACTACTAGTCAGTAATGAATAATGCAGTTAATGGATCAATAACACGGTGCTATTGTAACAAGTTGCACTGACCTAAAAAAATTCTATTTTTTGAATTGTTAATAATAACGAGTTAGCAATTGTTGTGGTAACAAGTTGATAAATAAGAAGGAAAAATAATGCTAGCAAACTTTAATAAAAGGATAAGTTGTCCAGCCCTTAGAGCATAACATCTGTTTAATGAACATTCCACTACTGTTCATTCAAATTGTTATGGTGTTTTGTAATATTAGGCTCATTACCTTCAAAATAATGCACTGGCTCTGCCGATAATGAGGTGTTATTGTTGTAAAATACTAACTCAGTTGTTTCCACTTATAGTTTACTACTGTTATGTCATTAAATCGTGGAACACAGTGTGATGAATAGGCACAATTACAGACTGTAATTACAGTTAGGTGTCAGGTTTCTCCTGGATGTCCTCAGCCTTCATCTGGATTTGTTCAACTGCACCACCAGCATGATGAAGTGTTGACTACATGTAATATATATATATATATATATATATATATATATATATGGATGTGTGTGTGTGTGTTTGTGTGTGTGTGTGTGTGTGTGTGTGTGTGTTAGTATATATACTTGTATTCCTACCAAATCAAGCCAACCCAGGAGTTGGCCTAGGAGAAGGTGCTGCCTGGTGCCTTCAGCACTAATGTTGTGTATAGTTAAGTACAAGTGGCCAATATTCAGCTCAGCTGAGACCTACTAATGAGGGCCCAGCTGTACCTTGTCAACATGCACTCTGACTACCCTGTAGAAACAAAGCTTAGGGACAGAATAAGAGAGGCAGGTTGAAACTCTTCTCACCTTCTTTCTGCTTCGCCTCCCTACCGACACTTTTTCCGTCTTTCCTTTTTTTTCTTGCTTCTTTCAACATAGCAAGTCTATGACCCATACGTCACATCGTCTTCATTTTTGACTTAGTATGAAAAAGACAGTTGCCCTTTATGTTGTGTCCAAATTTGATGATGAACGGACCAATGAATGTTTGAAGGACTTGACCTGTTTTGCTATTGCCCTATTCAATCAGTGCGTTAGATAGAAATAGAAATACTAAAACGCATACATAATCCCCATAGACATATTTCAATAATTTAAGAATGGGCCATTCTTGACAGCCCTACATAAAGAATACTGACTTGGCCATTACTGTTGTTGGCTTAAGCTGTTCAGCTAGCGAAGGAATAAGTTATATGCTGCAACTCCACTGTTAGAACCGTTAGCGCCGATCTACAGTTTATGTCCTATCTTATTCATGCCCACATACCCTTGAAGGTAAACACTGTCCCCACCAACTTAATACGGTTTCTTCTGTGGTTCAGCTCCTGAATTGAGTTAAGCAGATCTTCACTTGGCACGTAATTCATTTTCGCCTTAACTCCTATGTGATGAAAAAGGTACAATAGGTCTACTGCAGCGTACAGTTTACTGGATGGGATTGAAGATTCATCGTTCATCACGTAGCGCTTATCACTGAAAGGTCGGAATGATATCCGCAGCACTGCAGGCTGACATTTTTATGAATATGGAGGGATAAATAAATAAATAAATAATGTTTGTTTATGTTTAGTCCGCTCCAAGCAACAGAGGGAGAGAGAGAGAGAGAGAGAAACAAAAAAACAAATGGGCTCATTACTGATAATCTAAGAACAAAAGCGTCCACATTGCCAGTTTCTTTCCCCTCACCCCATCGCTCCCGTGTTCAAAACAGTTTGTTTTGAATGTGTTTGTTCATTTGTCTAACATTTTAAATAGAAATCAGGCTTCAGTGTCTGTATGTTGGCTGGGATTGGCGTCATGCTGTCTACACTGGTACGCTATCAGAAAAAAAGGTACGACACTGTCACTGAGGCAGTGCCCCTCTTGTCACTGTGGTGGTACCCTCAGGGGTACATCCCAGTACCTTTAGTCAGGGAACAGAACTGAACCAGAATCCATTGATAGGGTATTTTCTAAGCTGTACTGACTCCACACCCCGTCTCGTCTCCAGGACTTTATTTTGATGTTCTGATTTAAAAGATTTGGTTATGAAAAGGTACAAATATCTACTTTTCCACTGGGAAAAACTCATATAAGGCACATCACTGGGCCTTAAAACCACTGCTGTACCTTTGAGGGTACACTTACACGGTTTGTACCTTGATGTACCTGCATAGTACGTTTGTGTCTAACAGTGTAAGGTATACTTATTGATAGGCATCCGTTTGATTATTATGGGAGGAGTCATGTGTGTGTTGACCGCTTTCTCCAGCATATCATCGGGTCATTTCTGAAACGAGACCCTACTTTTTTATGATCTTTTATTGCATTAACAAACCAGCAGTTGGCAATAAACTGGCTGCTTATTACTACATTATGAAGTAGTAACTAGAGTGAATTAGGTCTTTTCCATGGGACTAGTAATGCTCTTATTTTGTAGTTGGTAATGAGCCATCATTTCTTTCCAGAAGACAGTTTAACTGCGAATGACTGATAGGTGAATTTTATCATGAATTGATTTCTTATTATATATATTTATATATTTCTTATTATATATATATATATCTTTATAATTGATATAATATTCATATAAAATTGATAATGAACTGTACTACACAGAATTTATATTTTTATTATTTTTGACAGAAATAAACTTCATTAAGGCTTCTTTAGAGTGTTGTAGTGCTCTAGACATTTATCGTCTGTAGTTACTGCTTAATAGTGTAGTAATAGGCAGCCAGTTACCTTGTAGCTATTAGTTTGCCAACTTAGTTACAAGCTATCAGACTTATATAGCTTACATATGGCATAAGAGTGTGCAAGAAAAATGTTGTGTAAAGGGTTTTGAAGTATATTACACAAATAAAGTGTTTAGAAAAGTTTTACTTTACTATAATTACTGCGTAATAAAGTAGTAATAAGCATCCGGTTCGTTACCAAGTACTGGCTTACAGAACTTAGAAAGTGCATTGTCCTCTGCACTAGTGTTACCAAATGTTTTGACTATATTTGAGAATGTCACTCTTTTGGGATTTAGCTTTAAAGGTTAATGGTCAGCTAACTAACCATTCAAGGTCTTAGCAGTTCAGTCCAGTTTTTTCTGGAGAGCTAAATGCTTCTCATACGTATGCCAGTTATGTCATCTGTAGATGTTTAGTGCCATATGTGATGCTGGAACAGTCGGTATGATTACATGTGTGTGTGTTAGCCTCAGGTCAAAAACCACAGCTGTGATGTTTCTAATGCCATGAACCTGCAATTTTACAGCTTTCTGACACCAACACCCCTCTGAGTCACAGCTTTACTGTGGATGTTTCTCACCTCTGAGTCCATCTTACTGCACTAACAGAGGCTAAGGATGGGTGGGGCTATTAAATCTATTGTTGCTGTCTGACAGAAAATGCTATGTGTCTCCATTTATGTGTTTTATTATTTTTTTAATGTTACTATTATTACTGTTGTTTGTACAGAATCAATCTTATGAAAGTACCTTCCATTCAAAGTTAAGGAACTGCTTTCTCTCTACATCAAGTTTAGCATATTCCAACTTATACATCAAAATTTGGACAATTGTCATTATTTAATTCAATAATGATGCTTGTAGATTAAAATAGTACAAGCTAACCACCAGAACATACTTTAAGTTGTTTAACTCAATATTTTAAGTTACTAAATGATTTATGACTCACTGTGTCTATTCAAAGCAATGTTTTTATTCATTATCTGTTGGTTAACATAATCAAGTGTTGGAACAAAGCAGGCATAGTTTATAATGAAATAAACTTTGCATTGTGTTATAGTTTTGATTAAAAATGTTATGTACTGCAGAGAATGTGGGAGCACAAGAACGATGCTTTTGCATCTCATTCTAGGCCAAATGACAACAAATAAGAGAAGCTGTATTTGAAAGCATTTTGGTTGTGCATTGTATTTTTGACTTACTAATACAATTCAATATAGTAATTACATAGTTATTACATAGTTACCTTATGAACTATGTTTACATTCAATGTACACTCTGTTCAAGTCTGCTCTATTTTTCTTTTTTTTTCTTTTCTGGGTGTCAAAAAATGACAATAACATGGGAAAAAAATCGAAAGGATATTCTTTTGTTCCATCAAGCAAGACTGTGTGCACAACAATAATTTGTCAAATTCAATTCATAATAAAGTATCTCTTGGTTTGGATTGTATGTTCAGAATCTACCGTTTTCAAAGGATCTCTTGCTTTAGTGAGCAACATTAAATTTCCAAAGTATTGGCTTGTCTGCCTTCACACGCATTTGAACGTGAGTGAGATCCCATTCTTAATCCATAGGGTTTAATATGATGTCAGCCCAACCTTTGCAGCTATAACAGCTTCAGCAAGAAAAGGTGGAAGCATGAAACTGTCCAAAATCTCTTGGTGCTGAAGAATTAAGAGTTCCTTTCACTGGGACTAAGGGTCTGAGCCCAACTCCTGAAAACAACCCCACACCATAATCCCCCCTCCACCAAATTTTACACTTGGCACAATGTAGTCAGACAAGTACTGTTCTCCTGGCAACCACCAAACCCAGACTCGTCCATTGGATTGCCAGACGGAGAAGCATGATTCCTCACTCCAGAGAACACGTCTCCACTGCTCTAGTCCAGTGGTGGCGCTTTACACCACTGCATTCCACGCTTTGTATTGCGCTTGGTGATGTAAGGCTTGGATGCAGCTGCTCAGCCATGGAAACCCATTCCATGAAGCTCTCTGCGCTGTTCTTGAGCTGATCTGAAGGCCACATGAAGTTTGGAGGTCTGTAGTGATTGACTCTGCAGAAAGTTGGTGACCTCAGTGCACTATGCCCCTCAGCATCTGCTGACCCCACTCTGTCATTTTACGCGGCCGACCACTTCGTGGCTGAGTTGCTGTAATTCCCAATCGCTTCCACTTTGTTATAATCCCACTGACAGTCGACTGTGGAATATTTAGTAGTGAGGAAATTTCACGACTGGACTTGTTGCGCAGGTGGCGTCTGATCACAGTACCACGCTGGAATTCACTGAGCTCCTGAGAGCAACCCATTCTTTCACTAATGTCTGTAGAAGCAGTCTGCAGGCCTAGGGGCTCGGCTTTATACACCTGTGGCCATGGAAGTGATTGCAACACCTGAATTCAATGATTTGGGGATTATGGGTGAGTCAATACTTTTGGAAATATAGTGTATAGTGTCATATAAAATGACATGCTTTATTTATTATGAAATACACACACAAACACATTTTCCTAGCCGGTTCTCCCTAAGGGTCGGGGGGGTTGGAGGTGCTTGCGCCTATCCCAGCGGTCATCGGGCGGAATTATGAAATACATATGCATATAAAATAATTTAACTTATTTTCAGTATGTACATCATGTACCTGTATTCCAGCGTTCAAAAGTTCAGTCTTAGAAGTTGGTAGATCATTTTCTGAAGTAATCAAACACATTCAGTGATGTTGACAAAAGGCACATGCACATAAAATATCATAACTTTGTGATATTTCTCTGTCTTGGACTCTTCCAGGATTGGCCCAGTCTCTTACTCTCCCACACACCTGCAACCTTTGTTGATCTCATTAAGATTGCTTTATATACCCCTTTGTTTCCACCATGAGTTTGTGAAGTTTGTGAATTTGCCCCTTGAGTTCTGAGCCTGTTTCTTGCATTTGGTTTCCACTGGTTTTGGCAGCCATCGCTCTCTGTGTTTTGCCTGATTATGGATCTGCATGTCCTCCCTGCCTCTGCGTTGAGTGCTGCCTGCAATAAGTATCAGAATACCTTTAACAAAGTCACTTCGCACCTACACCCTGCCTCAGCCTCTACGTCACATACACGTAGTCACTTGTTTTTAAAATGATTTCAATGCTGTTATTTAAGAACGCACAGCTGATTGAAACGTCCAACCCAAACAATACTACAACATATTTATGATTTGCATTTGGGTTTATTAAAAATGCATGAATTTCAAAACACTACATGTAAATGTTGCTGAAAGTGAGGCTGCAGAGAGTCAGAGGGAGATCAAAAATGAGCTTTCTGATTTACGAGACGTGCTGCAGCGCCCAGAGAGAAGCCATATGTGTTCACATTTACACTACAGTCATCACTCATGTTTACAGGCACCTAACAGACACAGCTCATTAGATATTTATAAGCCATTGTACAGTAATACTGCAAAATTTATGGCGTGTTCTTTAGAGCTTGGTTTAGCTGACTCACATTTTGACATCTTTCCTGTTGTAATCAACCAAGCACACTCCATCGAAGCTACATCCCTATTCTCTCTGTAATCTGTCTCAATCTCAATTCTGGAATCTTGTTCTCTAAACATACATACTGTATAAGATAACTCTATATTGCACAATGTTGCCTCAGGGCAACAAACTAATTTTCCTCACTTTATAATCACATTATACATATTTACAGGCAATAATATGGTTAACAATGAAGGAATGAGTTTGAGTAAGTCAATAAAAAGTCATACTATCTCTTAGCAGGCACATAACCTCAATTTTCTTGTAACGAGAATTTGCAGGAATATGTTTGTTGCCTAGAAGCCACAGTGTGTATGACAGTGGAATGGATTTAGCCACTTACAAGCCAGGTCTCACCACTTCAGGGAACATGGCTCTATATTGGAACTTCTTCCAATTGTCTCACAATGTTGCCTCAAGGCAACAAACTCCAAGAGGACCCCTGCACTTAAAAAAAAAAAAGTTGAATTATCAGGATCTTAATAGTCATTATATATAATTTAAAATGATAATATTTAATAATCAAGGACAATTTCATGCACGAAAAGTGAAAGCAAGAAAGTTTGTAAACTGCTTCATAATGCACGCAATAGAGGGTTAATAATCCTAGAAATCAAATCAGAGAAAAACAGAATTTCAACTCATTAAATTTGGTCTGCATTTACATGTGGGAGCAGAAGTTGTGTGAAAATGATTGAGCGTTGTGCTGTTCCAGGCTGTCAGGACGTAAATGGATGACTCCAGCCATCCAAGGGATCCACACGTCTGAAAAGAGCAACTGAAGTTGGGGTTTTACCAAATCCCTGAGGATTTCAGTTAACGGTGTGTTGCACATTTTAGCCTGGATTGCTGCTTAAAAGAGGCACAACACAGGGCAGCCAATCAGAACAGAGGTCATTTACATGTACCATACTGTGCAAGAGAACACACTTTATTTATTTAATTTGTGTTTTTGTCAAAACAGCCATTGAGAACAAATTCATTTCACTGTCAGGGAAAAAAAATACAAAAAATTACCCAGAAGCCTCAACAAATATGATATCACATTTTCAGTATTTATATTATTTGCCTTCATTCCAGCTTCCATTCTTTTCAGGAGACTCACTTTCAGCTTCTCAATTAAATCTGCAGACACGCCTCCAAAGTTCAGTCTTAGAAGCTGGTTGATCTTTTTCTGAAGTTCGTCTTGATCAGCTACACATCCTTTCAGACCCACAGTGCTGAGTCGTCTTCTCACAGTGGAAGGATGGACAGAAACTCCTGTGGATGTTTTCAGATCTGAAGCAGCTTGGTTTTCTCTTTAGGTGCTGTCCACAGCACTGCTGTGTCTGATCCACTTGTACCAACACAACACACTCTACCACACTGTCAGTGTTGCTGCAGTGCTGAGAATGATCCACCGCCCAAATAGTACCTGCTCTGTGAGGGTCCATGGGGGTCCTGACCACTGAAGAACAGGGTAAAAGGGGGCTAACAAAGTATCAGAGAAACAGATGGACTACAGTCTGTAACTGTAGAACTACAAAGTGCAGCTATACAGTAAGTAGAGCTGATAAATTGGACAATGAGCGTAAAAACAAGGAGATGCTTTGCCTGATCAGTGTAAATAAACTTGCCTTGCCTTTGTTTCCTTAAAGTTACAAACATATTACAAGTGGACCTTGTAAAAAAAATCTGAAAATGTAGCATGTGGGCCCTTTAATTTCCTTCTTTTGGCTCTTGTCAGAGGGTATTATTCCTTTTTTGCCTTGATAAATAAATGATGAGCTGCATGCCCACATGCACAGTGTGATTAATCTCAATGCATGCTGTACTTATGGATGCATAGAAATCGCAGTCTTCTCACGCATAGCCAAGCTATCATCACTAAAAGCTTCAGTTAGGCCTTTGGGCCTGTCACTGAGGCAGCCTCATGTCCAAAAGAGAGAGATCCCACTTCGCTATTACTGCACGCCTTCCCCAACATGACTCGACGTCTTCTGTTGACACAAAGAGCTTTTTGTAGTGGAAGTTCTGAGTGTGCGGCTGGAGGGAGGGGACGGGTTTATTTGAAAGTGTGGCGCAGAGATGTCACATCTGCTATCGGTGGCGGAAGCAGCAGAACTGTTTCTCCACCACTTTCTCTCTGTCTGAGTGCCTCTTTGTCTCTCTCTCCTCTTCTCTCGTTCGTGCTCACTCGCCCCTTTGTCGGATCTGAGGCTTCTGCTTCAGATTACAATCGTTCTCGTGTTCGTAATGAGGGTAAAACGCACTACTGGGGGAATAATTCATACGTTCCGATACCAGTTCCGCTCGGCAAATTAATTTGCCGTTTCTGAGTCGTCTTCCAGCTCTTTAGATTACGGGAGGGCTTGAGTGACACAGCTTCAGATGGGGCACGTAGGCCATAACTCAAGAGGATATTACTAACCGAGGAGACATCTATCATTTAATATTACATCATTAGAAGGAGAAGATGAAAAAGAGGAACACGTGGCTCTGACCTTACCTCACTGGGACTTTTGAGGTTTTCTTTAATGTCTAATTCTCACTAATGCTTTTAATTTATTGCATGTGTTCTATTTTCTCTTTTTATTTGAGCTTAAAGAGCTGAAACTAAGGTAAAATTAATTTGTTCAACTTTTTTTTTTAATAAAATATACAGAGTCAAAAGTCACAGGACACCGTTTTATTTCAGAAACGAAAGGGAAAATGACAGATCTGAACACCCCAGTGTCACGGTTGGCTCCTCCCACTACTCAATGTGCCCCTTTGTTTTGATCTTCCATGTGCATTTGTTTTGGTTTTCTAGTCTTGCCCCCTTGTTTCATGACTCCACCCCTGATTGGCTCCACCTGTGTTTGCACCTGTCCCTCGTTACCCTTATGTATTTAAGCCCTGTGTTTTCCCCTGTCTGGTTGCTGGCCTTTGTTATCTGCTGTATTGGTTTTGCATTGTTGTTTGTAGTGGTCTATGTACTGTTGTTTGCTCTGTTTGATTCTGGTCTGTCATGTCTGTCCCCCGATCTATCCATGTTGGCTATGTGAACCTGGACCGTTAAGACATTGACCCTGGATTTGTCCTTAATAAATCTTGCTTATCTCCACACATCCTCGCTCCCCGTTACACCCAGCGAGTAATGGGTGATGCGGCCTATCTTTTAGGCTATGTCTGGAACATGGCCACCATCTTAAAAGCCGCCGTACTGGATCAAGGGCAAGTTTTTTCCAATGGGAAGGTGGTCATGTAGCAAATCAAGGAACACCAGAATTGTCTCAGAAATTGATTGCCGCAATTAGGTTCGCAATATCTCTTGTGGTTCACTGGAGCTAAGGGGCCAAGCCCATTTCGTGAAAAAACAGCCCTACAACATAATCCCCCCTCCACCAAACTTTACACTTGACACAATGCAGTCAGACAAGTACTGTTCTTCTGGTAACCACAAAATCCAAACCCAGAAAACATGTCTCCACTGCTCTAGAGTCCAGTGGTGGCGCTTTGTACCACTGCATTCCATGCAGGTACCATGCTGGAATTCACTGAGCTCCTGAGAGTGACCCATTCTTTCACTAATGTTTGTAGGAGCAGTCTGCAGGCCTAGGGGCTTGATTTTACACACCTGTGGCCATGGAAGTGATTGGAACACCTGAATTCACCTGAATTTGGGTGGGTGAGTGAAAACTTTTGGAAATATAATGTATATCCTCTAATTGAGTCTAATGCAGTTTAGCTCCACCCATTCACAAAATAGACATCAAGCTGCAAAAACAGCCTATTTTGAATTTATTCTTCTGTGATGTCACAAAAAAAAACAATATATTTACATATATACACCCTTAAACCTACAGCAGTTATGCTGGATCCATTTACACAGTAGCCCCACCCATTGACACCGTATCTGAAAAGCTATGTTTGAATGAATTGTTAGTGTGATGTCACAAATACCAACACAATTACATTCATTCGCATAATAATCCACATAAATTGACTAATTTGCATTCATAATCACACCATCTGGTTTCCTGGTACGTTTAATCTGCACTGAGAAACTTTCAAACACTAGAAAGTCACAAGGCTGAAGTTAGCATCCCAATCGCCAAATTCTTGTATGAATCTTCCCGTTCCACCTCAAGTGGTGCTGCAATTACAGTCTGGCACCTTATCTTACCATATGGCAACAATTATTTTATCTCAATGTTACTAAAAAGCAGTAATATAAAATCTGTTTTTTTTTAATATATAATATAATAGATTAAATATAAAATCTTTTTGTTTTTAATTGTGGAAAAAGGGTCTTTAACTTTTAAAGGACAAATACTTTTTCACATCACCTGACCAGGAATTGTTGTAATTGTTGTAATAAATAAAAATGTTGTAATTACCTCACATTAAAAATACCAATTGAAATGTTACTAATTTCCAATATTTGTAAATATTTATAAATTTGCTCATACGTTTCACTAAACTTGGATTTGTTTGTTCTTGTTTTCAATAAAAGGATGTTTCTTGAGGAAAATTTGCTTTTATGGTGATTTTATAAAGATTTGATGGTGCTATGGTACAATTGTGCATTGTGGCCATATGTCAACAATTTGCCAAATACCTCACTTAATTTTAGAAAAAAAAAGGTTTTTCAAATATTTCCATTATTTAAGCAATTTTAACAAAATTAACAAAAATACATTCAACATTTTTATCATGTTTAATTACTTATTTGTGCAATAGAGGGTTATGGTGGAATGGAAATATTCCATCAAGAAACTGACGAATGAGCCTCATAAAAAGTCAAACGCTGAGAGACGGTTTAGGAGAAACTTCTCATTTTGAGAAGTTTCCTGCTGGAGATGCGATGGCTCCCAAGGTGGTTTGGTTTTTGTTAAAAGGACAAAATGCCACTTCTTAGCATTTGGCTTGCCAACCCTGACCTAAGAATAGCTCAGCCAGTTTCCCTTGAAGTCCCTGTAGTTCCCTGAAGCCCCTGTGAATAATAAGCCTTAGTATGTAATAAGCCTGGAATTTTAAGGGGATCAAACCACACAAACATCATAAATGGACGCCAAGGGAAAATAATAATAAGAAAGTAGCATATTGACCCTAAAATACTCTCCTAACCCCGTTGGTAATTAGACCCTCATGAGATCTTAATAAAGGCCAAACACACGTATACAGAGCTTCACCAAACCACGCTACGACAGTGTCGCTTCAGTTCCATTTAAACAGCTTAGATCAAGTAACAGCTGCTTGATGCTTGTATTTAAAGCAAACGGGAGGAGATTCATACGAGCGATGCTACATATCACAGCATTAAAGTGTGGAGTTTACAGCGTCTCGCGGTAATCAGGCGGTTCAGCTCCAGTTCTGCACAAAGTTATCAAACTGCTGCACACTTTAAAACCTTAACGCGTTTAATCCCAACCTTCTCCCCACGCATGAAAACATGAGTTATGGTATGATGTGTGGAACACTTTGACATTATTTTAATGTATTTTACCTCTTATAGACTGACCTTATTACTAAGCTTACAGATGTTAATATTATGATTTCTTATTCAGTAACTACCATAAATTAGTCGATATCTATTATGATTTATTTAGTATCTGCTATGACGTATTTAATCACTATTATTAATTATGTAGCATCCATGGATTTATTTTAAAAACTTATGAATTATTCCATATCTGCTGTGATTTATTGAATAACTGCTATGAATAATTCAGCACCCCCCCCCCCAAAAAAAAAAAAGTATATTCAGTAGTTATGAGTGATGACATGACATTCAGTCCAATTCAGTTTTAGTTCAGTAGCAGCTTTTGCAACAGAGTTTGTGTCATGCACACAATACAGTAAATATGTGAAGAAATAAGCTGTGATTTAGGCAGAACACATTTATTTATTTTAAAATATATATTAACTTTAAAATAAATACAAATAAATAAACTGTCAATCCATTGTGACTGTTCTCTGTGAGTTGTTGCCCATACCCACGCAAATGTTACCCATTCCTAAAGCTCTCAACAAGGACGTTCAGTGCTATGTTGTACTGGATTTGTGTTAATGTGTGTTTCTTCTAATGCTTTAAAGAGTTTTTAGTGGCCAAAACACACTTACTTTTGTAACAATTTCCTTGGCTGCCTAAGGCTTTTGCACAGTGCACATCACAATCATGATGAAAACAAAAGATTGCAGTTATTATGTTAGTTCAGTTGTTTTCATATTGTTTTCTACAACAGATATTGTCCCAAAGAAGCTGCCTAGAAATGCAGGTGTAGCCCCTTAATGAGTGTCACCAAGCAGGTCAGTGGGCCTCATTCACCAACCAGAGGAAATTTCTTCTTAAAACCCACCTGTGCAGTTTTCACAAAGATTCTAGGTACAAACCAGGGGCGTTTGCACATTAGGGGCTGGGGATTTGGGGGTTTGGGGGCTGGCCCCACCAGATGTCACTGTGGTGCACAATATGATGAAAAAATCCATATAACAATTAATCTCAACCTGGTCTCATGGGATATATGTACCTCTGACCACTTTTTTGCAGAGCCACAAATATGTACCCTCGAGTACGTTTTGCTGCACAGAAACAAATGTCCACTGGGGGGCGCTAAAGAGAAGCTTACACTTTAATGTAACATTGCGATTATTTTGCCTTTGAAAATGACTGCGTTTGAGGTTTTGATTATTTTTTAAGCTGTCAGTCATCAGCGCTATTTTAATGATTAATTTCCGAGCACCTGTGATGTCTGCCGGTTCACGAGTGGGCAAAGCAGGTAGCCAATGCCGCCTCTAACACAGCTTCAGGTGAATAGCTATAGCCTTAGCGGGGGCTGTTCTCCTGTAACGTTAGTTTGGTGGAAGCAGCTTGTGTCTGGCTACCAAGCAGAGGTTACCGTAATAAATTTGCCTGAAGAGTGAGGGGGACGGGGGTACTGTCTACTGATTTAAGGGCAATTTATCTAGCTAGCCTCCTTCAGTTACGTGTCCCACAGTACGTAAACCCGAGATGCCAGCTGGGCTGATAATGGTATGTAGCTTTAGCGTTAGGGGGCTAGTGAAGAGCGCTTGCTAGATAAAGCAGTTGATGTGTTTCTGTGGTTGTCACGATGTGCTGGCTAGAGATCTCAAGTTGTCGTGGCCTTCGCTGCCATCCAGTCTATACCTGATGTACTAGTTATAGCTGGCTAGTTTAGTGGCTAGAAAACTATCTGGCTAGCTAATGTCTAATGTTAACTGTGCTAATGTCCCATTCATATTAAAATGGAATGGGGATTGTCAAAAAATCATCGATCATTAAATATATTATTGAAATGGGAAAGTACAAGCTCAGCTGACAACTCACTCTATGCTAATGAATCAGTAGGCAGTATCTCCTTTTGTATCTCTAACCAGAAGGTTATATGAAAAGGTTCCAAGAACCTCTGCTTTATCCACCAAACTATACGAGAATGGCCACAACTATAACTAGCTAGCTATATACCTGTTGCTATGTTAGAGGCTGCATTAGCCAGCTGCTTTGCCTAGCCACCTAGCTAGCTGTTAGCTAGCATAATGTACCTGAAGCTACGTACCATTATCAGCTCAGCTGACATCTCGGGTATACATACTGCAGGACACGTAATTGAATGAGGCTAGCTAGATAAATCGACCCTAAATCAGTAGACAGTCCCCCCGGCCCCCTATATCTTCAGGCAAAAGGTTATGGGAACCTCTGCTTGGTAGCCAGAAAGTACAAAATCTGCTTTATCCACCAAACTAATGTTATAGGAGAACAGCCCCAGCTATAGCTATACAGTCAATTGCAAAGGCAAAATAATCACAATACTACATTAAAGTGTAAGCTTCTCTTTAGCGCCCCCAGTGGACATTTGCTTCTCAAAAGAGCAGCAAAACGTACTTATGGGTACGTATTTATGGCTCTGCAAAAAAGTGGTCAGAGGTACGTATATCCCATGAGACCAGGTTGACTGATAGACATATATTTATTCTTTGTAAGTGACATTGTTGCACATTGATTACATATAACAATGGTAGCATTGTCTGATACATTCCAGATATGTACCTGTTGTGTAAATGCCAGTAAGCTATCTATTTCTCCTGTCTTTGTTTGGTGAGCGTGGGGCCTACCAGTGCTTGTCTAACCAAGTGAGCAGTCAAAAAACACTCTGCACATGTTCAAAACGCTCTCAGTAACCAGCTTTGGGGTACGATAACATTGGCCTCTCATACAGAGAGCAGACAATAAAAAATAATAAATGTACATATGTCCAGACGTGTAGTAAACATTGTTAACTGTATAGATGTTTCAGTCCAGAGAGGTTCAAGAGAAAAACATGGCTAACTGTGATTGTAGCTAAAAGACCCTTCCACATTCCTTGTTTGCTCATTCTATGCTGTATAACCAGGTTTTGTGAGATCTACTGTTATCATATCACTCATATTCCTGTCTCCACTTCCACCAACTCCTGCACCATTACATTAATTTGTGAATGTGTGGTTTCATTGATGGAGTGCGTTTGTATTGGGATCGGGTTTGTGTGTAGTTTCATTGATGAGTTGACTGCTGCCCCTGCAGTTTTTGTGTCCCACCAGGCTTTCTGTGGCAGAGTTGCCACTGAATTTGAATTAAACTTTTTCTTAGGACTTTTCTCAAGAACACATTTAAGAAAAAAGGGGGAAGATATTAAAAATCCAAGGCCTACTGCTAGGGAAAACTTCTTAAATCCATAAAGAAAAAACCTGAGAAAAGAAAAGAAGTCTAAAGAAAAAACATCCTAAGGCCACGAAGAAGAATTACTGAGAAGAACCAAAATGCAAAAGTGGAACCTATCCTCCTCTGGGCCACACTAGCTAATGTAGTTAAGATACAAGTACAAAGCCAATGCCAAAAATGTTGGGACAGTGTGTGAAATGCTGATAAAAACAAATAACAGCTATCAGTAAATTCTTGTTTGGCCTGTATTAAAACGAACAAGTTAAAAAAATGAAATTCTTAATGTTTTACCTCAACTATTATTTTTTTTGGAAACATGCTCATTCCATATTCCTGCAACCTGTTTCAAAAAAGGTAGAAAGGGAGCATGTTCACCACTGTGTTACATCACCTTTCCTTTTCACAGCACTTAAAAATCATTTGGGGATTGAAGACACCAACTGATCCAGTTTTAAAATTTGAATTTGTAGTATTCTTATTTTATACAGGTCTTCAGCTGTGCAACCATATAGATTTTGTTTTGTATTTTAATCTTAACAAGACACACATTTTCAGTGTCCAATGTTTTGGACTGCAGGCAGGCCAGTGTAGCACCTGCACTCTTTCATCACACAGTCACGTGATTGTAACACATGCAGAATGTGGCCTGGTGTTGCCATGTTAAAATAAGCATGGACGTCTTTGAAAAAGATGGAGTCTAGAAGGCAGCATGTGCTGCTCCAAAGTGTGTTCAGTATGAATGATGTATTCATGGATGTGCAAGTTACCCACTAATACCGTGATAGATCCTAGCTTTTGAACTTTACACTGGTAATAATGTTTTTTGTCTTTGGCTTAGACAATATAACATCCATTTTTCCATGAACAAGTTGACTCATCATGACCACAACACATGTCCACTGTACACTTTAGATGAGCTCAAATCCAGAGAAATCAGGAGTGTTTCTTGATAATTTTGACATTAATCTACTGTACTAAGTAGTCTTAACTTGCATTTGTGAATGCAGTGACAGATGGTGTTCACTGACAGCAGTTTGTCAAAATATTCCTGAGCCCATACAATGATATCCAAATTTTTAATGCAGTGTCATCTGAGGGGTTGAAGGTCATGGGCATTCAGTTATGATTTTCAACCTTTCCTTTTATATACAGAGATTTCTACAGATTTCTCGAATCTTTTGATGTTTTCATCAGCTGCAGGGGGTAAAATGTCTAATATCCTTGCAACCTTGCTGTATAACATTCATTATTTTTAAATGTTTGCATTACTTGCTGATAATTTTTTTTGGCAAAAGGGTGAGCCTCTACCCATCCTTGTTCATAAGCAACTAGGCCTTTCCTGGATGCTTCTTTTACACCCAATTGTAATATTGTGTAAAATGTTTTTTGAACATTTTGCTATGTTTCTAGTTTTAACTTGCTTCTGCTCTATTTTGCAATATGTTGCAAACATCCATTTCAGAATGAACACATATTTATAAAAACAATGAAGTTGTTTTTATAACATAACATAAAAAAACATAAAAAAACATAAAACATTGTAATGTTGTCATTCAAACATAGGCCATAGGCATAACCACTGCTTTCTGTTTTAATTGCATTTTACCTACTGTTCCAACTTTTTTGGAGCTGGGTTTCTACATGAATAGAAGGCAGAAGTGAGTTGGAGTGGGAATGCAATGTTGATGCAATGTGTTTGGTTCATTACAGCAGGTGAGCAGCTTCAGTATTCCTAATGTGAGTCAGCAAAATTAAACTGTAAAATAATGTGCCATAAATTTTGCATCATGTCAGTACAGTGCTTCATAAATAGATAATGAGCTGAGTCTGTTGGGTGCTTGTAAACATAGTACACATGAGTGATGTATGAATGCTAGAAGTTAGAACAAGAAACACGGAGAGAAAGTCTAACCCTTGAAAAGTCTGAAAAGATTTCAGACTTTTTTGCTGTACTATTCAAATGTAATTGCATAATTTTAATTATCTGGTTACACCATGAAGCCCAATGACTGCTAGTATAGGCTCCAGCACCACCCCCCCACCCCCTTGCACCCCGTGACCCTGAGGGAGAA
Source organism: Pygocentrus nattereri (assembly GCF_015220715.1). Lineage (NCBI taxonomy): Eukaryota > Metazoa > Chordata > Actinopteri > Characiformes > Serrasalmidae > Pygocentrus > Pygocentrus nattereri. Next base: position 7,121,803 of record NC_051233.1, on the reverse strand, counting down.
GCGGATTAGAAAATAATAACCCTAACCCTAACCCCAAGACTTTTGCACACAAGCAAGTCCTCCTCTGAATGGCTCAAAGGAAACAAAATTAAGGGCTTGGAGTGGCCGAGTCAAAGTCCTGACTTGAATCCCATTTAGATGCAGTGGCATAACATCAAACAGGCAGTTCATACTCAAAACCTCCCAGTGTATTTTACAAATGGTCCTGCAAAAGACTGCAGAATAAATATTTTTTTGGGTAACACTTCCTATGAATACTGTATTCATAATGGTTTATAAAGACATTATATTGCACACACCTGAAAAACAATGAAAACCAATGAAAAACATGTTGCTCCATTTGTTGCAATCTTATTTGACCACAGCAGTTGTCCTTTACATTGTTTTAAAATTTCATGATGAACGTACCAATAGAAATGCTCCAAAATTGTTCAGAATAAAATCTCTTTCCATTAATTTACATTGAAAGCAAAGAACATTTTGTTAATTTTTTTATTAATATCTTTAAAAATGCTCAAGTGTATATCACAGAGAGCCTCTTTTCAAGTTAGTAACCAAAACCTTGTTTTAGTGTTATAATGTTACAACATTCATGTTTACAGTCTTTAGGAGCAAATATTATAATGCCTAATGAAGCCTGACATTATAAAGTCATATATCCTTGTTTTATGTTAAGTGTTACATGTTTAATTATAACTTATTATAAGCAATTATACAGGCTTATGCCAGGCATTACATGGTATGCATGCCATGTAATGCCTTATAAATATATTTACAAACCACTGTGAATACAGGATTCATAAGAAGTGTTTTTCATGCCTCTCTCTGGCGCTGAAGCCTTCGTGGACTCCATTCCCCAGAATCCCCTGGAGGATCATGTGACACTTGACCTTCCAGCACGCTCCAATCAGTGCTCTCCTTCATTTCAATACATGACTAGATAGTGTTAATTTAAAGCCTGGGCTTTTAGAATAGCTCTGTGCAAGGTATTACTTCTTCCACAGAGGTACTGAGTAGTTTGTTTATATTTTGGTATCAATTGTTCTCACGTGTTTTCAACTTTGCCTGATGCCCGATCCCCTTTCGATTTGTTTGCCTAGTGTTTGTTTAATGTTTGTTTTTCTGTGCCTCCTGTCTGTTTTGGATTTGACCTATGCCTGTTTTTTTGACAACCACTCTGGATCATGATTTAACTAGTAATGCTTCTGTTTTCTTTTTTATCCACATGTGTCTGGCTTATTCTGACTCGTCACAGAATACCTCTCCTGCAATGCAAACAGAGGATCCTGAAACTTTTCAGAAAGCTCTTGTGTAACAAGGCCAGTTGTTAGGCTGTCATCAGCAAGTGCTAACAGGGGTTACTCAATCACTTGAGTTGTTAGCTCAACAACAGTCAGAGCAACAGGCTCAGCTGGTACAGCTTGTGGCGAGTGTTAAAGGATTAGCCAGTCAGCTTCAAACTTTGAGTACTGCTGACCAGGAGGAACAACCCATCACTCCTACTTCCTTAGCAGTTGCTACCAATGGCTTTTTTCTTTTGAGTAAGCCTGCTAAGTTCGATGGCATCCCAGACCAGTGTCGTGGGTTTTTGTTGCAGTGTTCTCTTTATTGACAATTCCCTTGCAAGTTCAGATCGGGTGAAGATTTTCTTTTTGATTTCTCGCTTATCAGATAGAGCATTAGAATGCGCTACAGGTAGCTGGCCCCAATGTTATGACCAGTTTATGAAAGAATTCAGAATTGTGTTTGATCACCCATATGAGAGCAAAGTCATTGACTATGCTTTGGAATTCAAGCAGCAAGCAGCGTATTGGAATGAATTGGCTTTTCTTGTTATGTACCGTCAAGGACTTGTGATGATGATCTGAATTTGGACCAAGTTATTACCTTGTCTATCTGCCTTGAACACTGTCTCAAGAGAACAGTGACTCATATGAAAACACCATGTGACCCCTGTGAAATCAAGGACTGTGAGGAACCCATGCAAAGCAATTCATCTTGTTTGTCACAGGAGGAGAGACTTTGTCTTCTGAGAGAAGGCCTATGTATTGTGGTGGGGCTGGTCATCTCCTTCATGAATGCAGAATTCATCCACCCAAATCTTTGGCGCCAACCCCTGTGTTCTCCACGTGCTTTCCAGGGGTCGGCGCCAAAGGTTTGGTTGGGCGATTTGTGTCATGTGGTGAGTGTTCCAACAAAGTGGTTGGTTTTGAGGTCTTTTCTACTACCTGTTAGTATATACTGTCATCAGTATATAGTCATGCCAGCATGTCCTGGGGTCTCCTCCCTGGTGGACTTGCCTGTGACACCTCACAAGGGAGGCGTCCAGGAGGCATCGTAACCAGATGCCCGAACCACCTCAACATGCTCCTCTCGACATAAAGAAGCAGCAGCTCTACTCCGAGTCCCTCCCGGATGACCGAATTTCTCACCCTATCTCTAAGGGAGAGTCCAGACACTGTGCAGAGGAAACTCATTTCAGCCGCTTGTATTCGCGATCTTATTCTTTCAGTCATTACCCAAAGCTCATGACCATAGGTGAGGGTGGGAACGTAGATTGCCCGGTAAATTGAGAGCTTTGCCTTGTGGCTCAGCTCTTTCTATACCACAACAGACCGGTAAAGAGCCCGCATCACTGCTGACCCAGCACCAATCCGCCTGTCGAAAGCTGAAGTTCACGGCCTGATGTCCCCAATAGGACCACATCATCTGCAAACAGCAGTGATGTGACCTTGAGGTCACCAAACCAGACACCCTCCATCCCTTGACTGCGCCTAGAAATTCTATCCATAAAAATTATGAATAGAATCGGTGACAAAGGGCAGCCCTGCCGGAGTCCAACTCTCACTGGGAACGAGTCTGACTTACTGCCGGCCATGCTAACCAAGCTCCTGCTTTGTTTGTACAGGGCCTGAATGGCTCATAGCAAAGAGCAATGTACCCCGTACTCCCGAAGCACCTCCCACAGAATACCCCGGGGAACACAGTCGAATGCCTTCTCCAGATCTACAAAGCACATGTGGACTGGTTGGGCAAACTCCCATGAGTCCTCTAGGATTGGTGGAGGATCCTATTCTTCCTAAATCTAGAATTTACCCCCTGACACAGGAAGAACGAGCTATGGACATTTACATTCAGGAAGCCTTAGACCAAGGTTTTATTAGACCATCCATTTCACCTGCAGCTTCTGGTTTCTTCTTTGTCAAGAAAAAAGATGGAGGGTTACGTCCCTGCATAGATTATTGAGGGCTCAACCAGATCACTAAGAAATACCCTTATCTTCTCCTGATCCCTGTAGCATTTGCTCAGTTAAAATGAGCCAAGTACTTTACCAAGCTTTACCAGATAATGTAGAGGAGTCCAACTCTGAACTCATTCTTCCACCAAATAATTTTATATCTTTGATTCGATGGGAGATCGATGTTGACATTGAGAAGGCATTAGAATGTACTTTAATACCTAGTCAGTGCCCATCAGGAAAGATCTATGTCTCCAGTCAGTAACAAGATGAACTTATCACATGGGCCCATTCATCCATCAGAACAGGTCATCCAGGAGAGACACATACTCAACAATTGCTCTCTAGTCGGTACTGATGGGAATCTATGTATAGAGATTGATTTTTTTATAGTCTCTTGCTCTAAGTGTTCCCAATGTAAACCTCCCAAGACACTCCCAGCTGGTAAACTTGTTCCTTTACCTGTGCCCGCCAACCTTGGTCTCATATAGCTTTGGACTTTGTTACTGATCTGCTAGAGGCATAAGGATTGCATTTGTGTCTCCTCCCAGAGCATTCCAAACTGCTGAAACATTAGTTAATCAAGTTTTCCTGTATTTTGGTATCACTGAAGATATTGTCAGATAGAGGCCCACAATTTACCTCTCAGGTCTGGATTAGGTCTCCGTTAGTTTAACCTCTAGATATCATCCTCAATCCAATGGACAGTGTGAACATATTAACCAAGAAGTAGTTTTTGAGAGTGTTCTGCAACAATAACCCCACGGACTGGTCACGCTTTCTCATGTGGGCAGAAATTGCCCAGAATTCTTTAATCAGCTCTACTGCTGGACTAACCCCTTTCCAATGTATGTTAGGCTATCAGTCTCCTGTAGCACCCTGGATTGTCATTGTTTCAGATTTTCCCTCTGTAGTTGAATGGATGCAGCGCAACAAGAGGGTTTGGGGGACAGACTCATCAGAGAATCTAGGTTGCATTACAATGACATAAGAAACAAGCAGAGAGACACCATGTAGAGACCCCCCCCGTCTATCAGCCAGCGGATCAAGTCTGGTTCTCTACTAGAGACTTCAGAGTCACTGAGGGATGTAGAAAAATTCAGCCTAAATATATTGGTTCTTTAAAAGTCCTTAAAAGAGAATTAATGAGGTTATGTATACCCTACACCCCTGCATCCCACCTCTGCCACCCCCTCTTTTTAGAGTTTCTCATTCTTTCCACATATCACTTCTTAACCCTGTTGTTTCAGGGCCTTTGGCTGAGGCTAAGCCTGACGTCACACTACCCCCTCCGGAGGAGATAAATGGAGCTCCTGCATATGCTGTCATGCCTCTCTCTGGCTCTGAAGCCTTCACGGACTCCATTCCTCAGAATCCACTGGGGGATCATGTGACAATTGACCTTCCAACATCTGTAACACCTTCTGTTTTGATCACATGACTAGTTAGTGTTATTTTAAAGCCTGGGCTGGGCTTTTAGACTAGCTGTTTGTGAGGTATTGCTTCTTCCACAGAGGTATTGAGTGGTTTGTTTATATTTTGGTATCGATTGTTCTTCTGTGTTTTCGACTTTGCCTTATGCCTGATCCCCTTTCGATTTGTTTGCCTAGTGTTTGTTTTTCTGTGCCTCCAGTCTGTGTTGGATTTGACCTATGCCTGTTTTTGACGTTGACTCTGCATCACAATTTAACTAGTAAAGCTTCTTTCTTCTTTTTTATCCGCATGTGTCTGGCTCAGTTACAGTGTTAGCATAACTTAAAATTGGTTATTTGTAAAAAAAAGACTGGGTGCAACAATTTTTATCAAAAGGCTGAAGTAAACATCATGTAAAACTTTTCAAAATACCAATAGCAGCTATGATAAAATAGAAATTGTGGGAGGAGCAATTATTTTTCACTTTTTTTTCACACCCTGACAAAATGTCTTCTTACATTTGTTGTTATGGATTGAATGTTTTGAATTCCACCAGTGTTTCACTAACATTTCTGCATAATTCAGTGGTTGAGATGTAAACAGAGAGATTCAGCGTGGTTTGGTGTGAAATGATTCCTTTACAGTGGTGGTGAAAGGCACCATGGGTCACCATGACTACAACACAAATATAACCATTCCATTTTATTTACTGTTTAAAATCACCAGTGATCCTACATGAGTCTTCTGAGTTTATGTGGAATGTTGATGATATCACTTAAAATAGTGATAAATCAGTAGTGGGGATTTTTTTGCCTCACAACACCATGGATTTGATTGTTAAATATGTAAAATAGTTCAAAACGTTCTTAAAACTATCATGAAACAATGTCTCACACATCAGGCAGTGAAGTCATAACCATTTCATGTAGTAACTTTCTGTGAGGGAGCTTTTAGAGGAGGACGTCTGGTTCCTATCACCACCACTGTGAACAATTCAGACTCAAGTTTCTCTAGAACAGAGCATTTCACACCAAACCACTCTGAATGACCGTTTACATCTTAATCAAGTACTCATACTGAATCTAAGGACTGGAACTTTCAGGGCCTAAGCAGTGAAGGGAGGTGTTGTTGACTGCCCTGTGAAAATCGTCCTTCTTGTTAGACAACATTTGTGCTGCTAATCAAAGAAATGCTCTTCAGCACCATGCACAGCTTCTCTATTCCAGATTCCAGTCTAAGAGTTGGTGGGAAAACGTGGAGGCAGAACATTCTCTGGCCACGGAACATCATCTCTGATTGGAACATCACCTCAGCAAAACTAGTTCATTAGCAGTGATTTCACCAGGGAGCCAATAAAAAATAGAAAAAAAAAAAGAAAAAGAAAAAGCATACGCGCTCGCACATGAACAAAAGACACAGAGAGCACAATGAGGAGACAGACGAGCGAGCGGTGGAATTAAATGTCAGGCAAAATGCCATCAGTTGTAATCTCCACTTGAAAAACCCTGATAAAAACATCAAAGCACTGAGGGACACGTTTGTGCAGAGTGTGCAGGTTGAGAAATTTCCGCCATAATCCCTTAAAAATAAATATACCACTGCTGACGGAACAAAACCTTGTATCGCCATTGTTTGTCGTTTTTTTCAGTTTTTGACATAGGTTGAAAAATTGAATTACCATTTATGGTTCGTAAGAATTTCATGATGAATGGGCCAAAGGAATGGTCCAACATTACTTGGCAGAAATTCTTTATCCATTTACTTCCATTAAAAGTTCAGACTGTTTTTAATTCTCCTGTAAAGTTGCCTTTTTGGAGATACATGTTTTGTTCTGACAGCAGCGAAATGTTCTAAAAATTCCATCATGTGTGTTTTATCTGCTGGACTGGCTGGTGAAGCTTCATGCTGGTGTGTCATGTCTGGACTTCAATGGATGTGATTTTGGTAGATGCTCCTAATCAGCTTGTATCATTTCAGTAGTTTTTAGAAACCTTCATGTTCTAAGAGTTCAAAAAGGCATTCATTTCACACAGAACTACACATCATTTGGAAAAACTACAGAAGAAAGAAACCATACATGTGAAAACGAAACAACTCTGCCACCGCCATCGCTCTCGTTTACATTTACATTTACATTTACAGCATTTAGCAGACGCTCTTATCCAGAGCGACGTACAAGAAGTGCTTTGTCAATCTAGAGGAAGTATCTTTGCTAGTTACCAATAGCTTAGAGAAAAAGACAGTCCTGAGCTCAGATGCTGCTAGAAACAAAGTCACTGTAGACACCAAGAGAAAAAGAAACAGAGTTGAACGCAGAACTCTGTGCCATTCAATGCAATACAATAACAATAAGATACAATACAGTAAACTACAATACAGAGTGCAGTACAATAAAATAAGTGCAGCTCATAATTTTTCTTTTCTGGTTTCTTTTCAGGTTTCAGACTCATAGTTGAGGTTTTCAACAGCTTAATTTACAGTACAAACTGAACAATTTTACGTAGACACTTATCTAAACTCTTGTGACATATTCATCATTAAAAAGGTGAATTTCAACAAAAGTTTGCAATTGAATGTAATCCTGCTGTATTCATACTGTACCTGTAATCTGATTACGGCCTTTTTTACTGTAACTGTTATGGAATTTTTTTGATTGTTCAGAACAGGTAGACTCTATCTATCTATCTATCTATCTATCTATCTATCTATCTATCTATCTATCTATCTATCTATCTATCTATCAGCCTGTCAGGTAATATTCATGGTATTCATTTTACTTACAGTACCTTTTATGTGGCCTCATCATATTATTCACTCAATTGTAACATGTAACTAAATTGATTCTGTACTGTTGAAACCCATCTGTGTTACCTTAAACCACTGTGAAGTGTAATTAAGACCATAAGGCTGTAATTAAAAGTATAACACCACACATACTGTCATCTGTAACAGTCTCCCAAAATCTCCCACAATTAACAGATTTCTGTCCCGTAGTGCTTTAAATACAGGCTGGTGTGAAAAACTGTCCTATGTAACACATATAGAATAATAATGAGACACACTTTATCATACTGATAATATCATACACTTTTCCATAGCTTCTAAAAAATGTCATTTCCACCACTTTTGGGGGTCTCAGTTTTTTTGCCCTATATATTTTTGTTTCTCTATTAATGGTGGTTAAATGTATATCTAAAAAAAAACAGATTGGGTTTTTATTGAGAATGACCCACCAATATATATATATATATATATATATACATATATATATATATATATATATATATATATATATATATATATATAGAGAGAGAGAGAGAGAGAGAGAGAGAGAGAGATTATTTGGCTGGTAGTGTGTTGGTGTCCACTCACTGTCCACTCTATTAGACACTCCTACCTTGTTGGCCCACCTTGTAGATGTGTAGATGTAAAGTCAGAGACGACAGCTCATCTGCTGCTGCACAGTTCGCATTGGTCATCCTTTAGTGCTTCATCAGTGGTCACAGGACGCTGTTGGCTGGATATTTTTAGTCGTTGGACTATTCTCAGTCCAGCAGTGACACTGAGGTGTTTAAAACCTCCAGCAGCAATGCTGTGTCTGATCCACTCTGATCCATCCAGCACAACACACACTAACACACCACCACCACCACGTCAGTGCTCTGTGAAGGTCCATGGGGGTCCTGATCACTGAAGAGCAGGGTAAAAGGGGGCTAACAAAGTATGCAGAGAAACAGATGGACTACAGTCTGTATATACAGTATATAAAAATGTATATAAAAGAGAAAGAGAAGCAAGAAGTCTAAAAGAAGAAGAACCATATTGATCTAAAAGAGTTACTGTGGAGACTTTGGTGGTGGTTTGGTTGCTAAGAAGGCCACAGGGATCCTCATCAAAAAAGCCCCAGCAGCCATGCTGTAATGACTGACTAATGAGTAACCATGTCTCTCTCAGCACTCAGGCCCTGCCTGCTTCTGCTCAGCACTCTTCCATGCATCTTCCTCGTGCTACAGGAGGGAAACCAAAGCAAAAGATCTTTTTTCCCTGAAATTACAGAAGCTCTGCTGTGAAGCTGTGGGCTGCATTCCTGCTCAAAACCCATGTAACTTTAATACTGCGGCGGAAAATATGGGGTAACCATCAGTGAGAAGTCATTAAGCATTTGAATTCTGTTTCGGAGAGTAGCGAGCATTGTGTATCGTGTAAATTATTAAATATGCGCCTCAGTGGAGTGATGCAACACATACACAATTATACTAGCCTGTACATTATGTCCACTATGGTACACTCGAGGACAGTAAAATGCTTTTCACCAGAGGAAATGCACATATCTGCTAACTAGCCACTTTATTAGAATCCCCTCCCTTGTAGCCCAACTTGCTGGTGTACTGGTAGAGACTGTGCACCATCTTGTACAGTTTGTGCTGACCATCTTCGGTGCGCAGTTTCTGACCATGGAGCTGGATATTTTTGGTGGTGAACCAGTCTTAAACTATCAGTGTTACTGCTAGTATCGCTAGCATGGACAGGTCAGTTCTTTCAGAAGGTGTGATACATTTGAGGGTGGAGCTTGGACAGGTCAGATCTTTCAGAAAGTGTAATGCATTTGTGGGACAAGCATGATCAGGTCAGTTCTTCCAGATGATATGTTAAATTTGAAGGTGGAGCTTGGACAGGTCAGATCTTTCAGAATGTATTAGCCATTGTGCAATGAATAAAAACAGGTCAGTTCTTTCAGAAGGTGTTAGCCCTTGTGGGTGGAGCTTGGACAGGTCAGTTCTTTCAGACGGTGTGCTACATTTGCGGGTGGAGCTTAGACAGGTCAGTTCTTTCAGAAGATGTGCAACATTTGTGGGTGGAGCTTGGACAGGTCAGTTCTTTCAGACGGTGTGTTACATTTGCGGGTGGAGCTTGGACAGGTCAGTTCCCTCAGGATGTGCAATGCACGCATGGGTGGAGCATGGATGAGTCATTTCTTTCAGAAGTTGTAACCACTCAATGACCAAGACTGACCTTCAACAAAAATCCATTACCAAAGTCATCAGTCCACACCACAGTCATCACATCTTGCAAGACGACGTAATTATCCGGGTGCAGAATTTGGCAGGACGCCACTAGTGCTGTGCCGAACTGCGAATGCTACACTAATACTGCACCCTGTAATAATGTGCCCTTCCCTCAAATCAGTTCTGTACTATTACTGAAGCCATCCATCAATAAAGTAAAGCTGTCCATGCAGGGCCATCAATCAAACTGCCATCATATCGTATCAGACCTGGTAAACTCATTTAGGCTGATCCATCTGATTCCTGTTAAACCAGCTGATGTGTGACAATTCATCTCTTTTTCTCTCTTTTATAGCTTCACCTATACAGCTGACCACTACAGCCGGCGGAGCTGCAACCGTTTGTTGATGCAGTTATCGATACGCAGTCTGAGGAGAAACAGCTCGCCTGAGAAAAGTGAAGCCAGATTGCTGTGCTGAATAAATAGTTTCGTTTTTTTTTTACCTGCCTTGAACAGTGTTTGAACTAGTGCTGCTTAAATCGAGGCTATTTCAAATATGTTCTTGCACAGAATCATGCTTTTAGCACTTAAGCTCAAGGGTTCCGTCCAGTCAAAAGAGTTTCCATCATGGGCTTACGGGGGATCGTTCCAAGGCCCAGATCACGTAAGGCCCTATTTTTTCCCAGCATGTACATTGTTAATGTTTCAAAACATACCTTTTGCTTCACAGTCAATCCAGTCCATACATGGAAACGTCGCTAAAAAAAGCTTGTTTTGAATTTAATCTTTGTGATGTCACAAAAAAATCAACATGTTTAAATATACTCACCTATTCAGCCTGCAGCAGTTTAGCCCCGCCCACCCACGTTGAAGTTCTGACCTGACTGAAAATCAAAACCTGAACAGTCAAAAAAAAAAAAGTGTTTTTATTCAAATTTTCACGCCTTTTTTAAATCTCTGTTGTTGTTCTATCCCATAATGCTGTGCCCAACATCAACCTCATAAGATATCATAAGAGAGGTTAATCTTGGAATAAAATGACTACACACAGAATATCGTATGTTTTCCGTAAAAATGAGCAATAATTAACAGCGAGGCCTTTTAAACGACGTTTACTGCTATTTCTTTCTACCACTGAAAGGGCTGTTGTGTTTTCCCTTCTACAGATGTGTATGAGATTTGAAGAGTAACTCAGAAGTAAAGTAACGTAGTAGTGAGATCATTTTTCATGGGAAGTAATCAGTGAAGTAATACTGTCACAATTTGAGTGAAGCAATAATATATTACCTTTTTTTTGTGTAATTACCCCAACACTGATTCTCTTGCTGCACCAACCCCAACACTGACTGCACCCCTTGCTGTACAGACTACAGTTTTCTGCCAGAAAGGGTGACTTAATCTGTATCAGCACTGAGACTTTCCACACAGGACAACGAGGCTGCTGAAGACTGATAAAAGGAGGGAGATCCTGAATCAAATGACCCGTTAATTATACTGTTGTTCTAAATTTATGAGCGATCATTACCCTTCTCCAGCAATTCCTTGCCTTTTAATTGCTGCCATAAAACTCAGTCATTAGGCATTTTGTCATGTGTGTGACGCACACTGCAGTACACAGTGCCGTGTTGATGGCGTCCTCCTGTGCTCAGCTCTGGAACAATTACATACAAATTCACCATATACCGCCTGCTGGGGCTGATGGGTCGTTAAGGTCATGGTCGGGCAAAAAGGTCTAATTTATCCAGTTCGCCCTCCTTACCATAAATATAATGAGTCAACAAAGATGTTTGGTGGCTGAAGTTTGCTTCTTTAGCTTGTACTAGAGTTACGAGGCTCACGTTGCTCAAACGGAATGGATGCTGATTAGAATTGTGCTAACTGCATGTCTGAATCGGTGCAAACTTGCCCCAAACCATGTGAAGCTGCTCAGTAATCTCTTAATAGACTTGCTCGTATGGTTTCTGAACACATTTGACACATTGTTATCTATAAACATGGCCAAAAGGAAGTTAGCATGGCTAAAAGTAGCCTTAATTTGGTCGGTTTGTTTGCCCAGTTGTATAAATAAACGTATATTTTGACATAGTTGGCATAGTTAGTGCTAAAGAACATATAAGCTTACGTTGTATGTTAGCTACATTAGCCTCTTTAGCATAAAACTTACAAGCTAAACTTGAGACACTAAACCTACCTTGGTTGACCAACTACTTTTGGAACAAGGGGGAGTTTTTCCACTTTGACTAACATGGGGAACATGCTATTTCGCACTGGCATTCCTCATTATTTTCTAAAAGCCACCAA
>NC_051233.1:7099844-7104844 GCF_015220715.1 Pygocentrus nattereri | reverse complement strand
ACACAACACAAACAACACAGCACAAACAACACAGCACAAACAACACAACACAAACAACACAGCACAAACAACAAACAACACAGCACAAACAACACAACACAGCACAAACAACACAACACAAACCACCCACAACAAACAACACAACACAAACAACACAGCACAGCACAAAAAACACAACACAGCACAAACAACACAACACAGCACAAACAACACAGCACAAAAAACACAGCACAAACAACACAGCACAAACAACAAACAACACAGCACAAACAACACAACACAGCACAAACCACACACAACAAACAACACAACACAAACAACACAGCACAAACCACACATGACAAACAACACAGCACAAACCACACACGACAAACAACACAACACCATCAGCATAAACAACTCATCACAGAACAAACCACACACGAAAAACAACACAGCACAAACAACATAAACAACACAACGCAGCACAAACCACACACGACAATGAACACCGCACAACCAAACACAAATGACAAACAACACAGCACAGCACAAACCACACACAACAACACAAACAACACAGCACAAACAACAAACAACACAGCACAAACCACATAAACAATACAACACAGCACAACACAACAAGCAACACAGCACAACACAACATAAACCACACATGAAATAACAACACTGTACAAACAAACAACACAATACAGCATAAATCACACACAACACAACACAAACAACATAAACAACACAGCACAAACTGCACATGACAAACAACACTGCACAAACCACATTAACAACAAAATTCAGCACAAACCACACACAATAAACAATACAACACAGCACAAATGACTTAACAAAAAAAAACAACAACAAAACACAAACAACACATCACAACATTCACAACATCAACAATACAGCACAAACCACACACGAGAAACAACACGGCACAAACAACACAACACAAACAACACAAAAAACAACACATCACAAACCACACATGACAACACACCACATACAATACAACGCAAATGACACGGCACAAATAACAAAGCAACGGAAACAACACAACACAAACAACACATCACAACATTCACAACACAAACAACACAACACAAACAACACATCACAACATTCACAACACAAACAACACAGCACAAACAACACAGCAACACTAAGATAACACTAACATATAACAAAAAGCACATCACAATTATCACAGCAACACAAACTGCACAACAGATATCACAGCATTCACAGCACAAACATCACAGCACATCACAACATTCACATCACAATCACAACTGCAACACCAAGAAAACAACACAAACAGCACACTGCAAATAACACAGCAACACAAAGCACACAACAAACAACACATCACAAACCAAACAATATACTACAACCAGCAAAATAAACAACACCACACAAACCACATACAGCAAATATAGCAAAGTATGACCCCCCCACCATCTCTCTCTCTCCATCTGTCTCTCTCTCTCTCTCTCTCTCTCTCTCTCTCCATCTGTCTCTCTCTCTCTCCCACCATCTCTCTCGCTCTCTCCCTCCACATCTCTCCCCATCATCTCTCTCTCCCTTCATCTTTCTCTCTCCCACCATCTCTTTCTCTCTCTGTCTCTCCTTCCATCTCTCTCTCTCCATCTCTCCATCTGTCTCTCTCCGACCATCTCTCTCTCTCTTTCTCACTCTCTCTCTCTACTTCCATCTCGCACTCTATCTGCCTCTCCCACCATCTCTCTCTCCTTCCATCTTTCTCTCCATCTCTCTTCCACCATCTCTCTCTCTCTCTCTGTCCATCTCTCTTCATCTGTCTCTCTTCCATCATATCTCTCTCTCTCTCCTTCCCTCCATCTCTCTCTCCATCTGTCTCTTCCACCATCTTTCCCTCTCTCCCTCCTTCTATCTCTCTCCCTCCATCTCTCTCCGTCTCTCTTCCACCATCTCTCTCTCTCCCTCCATCTCTCCCTCCCACCCTCTCTCTCTTTCTGTCTCTCTCTCCTTCCATCTCTCTCTCTTCCACCATCTCTCTCTCTTTCTCATTTTCCATCTCTCTCTCTCCATCTGCCTGTCTCCCACCATCTCTCTCTCTCTCTCCTTCCATCTCTCTCTCCATCTGTCTCTCTTCCACCATCTCTCTCTCTGTCTCTCGCTCCATCTCTCCATCTGCCTCTCTCCCTCTCTTTCCCTCCATCTCTCTCTCCATATTTCTCTCTTCCGCCATCTTTCCCTCTCTCCATCCCCCCTCTCTCTCTCCCCCATCTCTCTCCATCTCTCTCTTCCACCATCTCTCTCTCTCTCCATCTGTCTCTCTCCCACTATCTCTCTCTCTCCATCTCTCCACCTGCCTCTCTCCCACCATCTCTCTCACTCTCCCACCTCTATTTCTCTCCATTTGTCTCTCTCCCACCGTCTCTCTCTCTCTCTCTCTCTCACTCTCTATCTCTTTCTTCCTCCATCTCGCTCCATCTGTCTCTCTTCCACCATCTCTTTCTCCCTCCATCGCTCTCTCTCACATCTCTCTCTTTCTATCTCTCTCTCCCTCCATCTCTCTCTCCCACTATCTTTTGCTTTCTCTCTCTCTCCATTTCTCTCTTCTTCCATCTCTCTCTATCTGTCTCTCTCTCACCATCTCTCTCTCTCCATCTGCCTGTCCCAACATCTCTTTTTCTCTCTTTCTCTCCCTCCATCTCTCTCCATCTGTCTCTCTCCCACCATTTCTCTCTCTCTCCATCTCTCCCTCTGTTTCTCTCTCTCCCTCCATCTCTCTCCATCTGTCTCTCTCTCTCCCTCCATCTCTCCCACTATTTCTCGCTCTCTCTCTCCCTCCATCTCTCTCTCTCTTTCTTTGTCTTTCTCTCTCCCCTTAATCTCTCTCTCTCCCTCAATCTCTCTCCCTCCATCACTTTCTCTCCATCTGTCTGTCTCTCTCTCTATCCCTCAATCTCTCTCCTTCTCCCTCTCCATCTCTCTCTCTCTCTCCCTTAATCTATCTCTCCATTTGTCTCTTTTTGTGTCTCTCTCATCTTTAATCTCTCTCCCCCTTTCTCTCTCTACATCTCTCTATTTGTCTCTCCCTTTCTTCTCTTCTCATTATCTCTGTATCTCCTTTTATATATGTCTCTTATACATTCTTCTCTCATCAGTTCATTTGCTTTATCACTCTTTATTTTTCTACTCCTCCCTCCCTCACTTCATTTTCTCTTTCTACCTTCCTTTTTTATGCTTTCCCTCCCTCTCTTTCTCTCTCTCTCTCTCTCTCTCTCTCTCTCTCTCTCTCTCTCTCTCCCTCTGCCCCCTCCCTCCTTCATCCCATCACCACCCTCCCCAATCCCTAAACTGCATCCTCGGCGCCTCCCTCCCTCCCTCTCTCTCTCTCTAACGCTCCCGTCACTCGCGTCTCTCTCTCCCTCTCCCCCCCTCTCTCTCTCTCTCTCTCTCTTTCTCTGCTCTCGCGCCATCCGATCCGCTCCGCGCTGCTCGGACGCGTTTTTTTGCCTGGATATCTCTCTCCTTTCTTTCTTTCTCTTGTCCTCCCTCCATCCGCTCCAGCTCGTCTGCTCTTGTCCCTCTCGATGCTGTCCATCTCTCCTCCCCCTCGAGCATGAGCGGGGCTGCCTGTCCATCTGCAGTCCAGCAGCACCGAAGCGCCAGCGCCAGGCAGCAGCCGCGCGAGCCCTGGATGCGTCTCCTCTCGGCCACCAACGCAGTCGTACAGCGGGCAGCGCGCGCCCTGCCCACGGGAGGGAGTCAGTTTTAGGTGAGTTGTTTTTCTTTCTTTCTTTTTTGGCTGGTCATTCTTTTTTTTCCCAGTGCACGGGTGTCGTTTAGCGCCTTTGCGCGCGCGTGCAGCGAGTCTCCGGTGGGTTTTCTCGCCGCGGTCCAGCGTTAACGACCACAGTTCAGCCCGCGGAGCCACTTTCGCGCAGCGGCTCGATGCGAAGCACCTTCGGCTGCAACTGTAACGAGCAGCGCAGCAACTGCAGCTCCTGACTCGCGTTTCTCGAGCGCACAGAAAGACTTTCGTACAGCAGTTCGATTCAAAAGCACCTCCGGTGGGTTCAAGCTTGCAAAATAGTGCTCCATCTGACTTACGAGTCCTTCCAAGCGCGCAGAGGCAGTGTGGGTTTGTTCTCCAGGAGCGCCTGAGTGTCACGGCCACGTCCACATGCCAGCAAAACAAGCTGAAGGCACCTTTTCAAGAGCCACTTGGAGGGGAGCTTTTCTCAGCACCTTCAGCCTGCAAAATAGTGCGCCTTGGGATTTTTACTAACGTTTCAAGTGCACAGGGGCACTTTGGGTGGAAGGGGGCTTTTCATAAACCACCCCCCCCCCTCAGTGGCTTTTTCAGCCTGCAAAATAATGCACCTTTGGGTTTTATTAACGTTTCAAGTCCACAAAGGCACTTTGGGTGGAAGGGGGGCTTATCTTACCCCCCCTTAGTGGCTTTTTCAGCCTGCGAAATAATGCACCTTTGGATTTTGCTAACGTTGCAAGTGCACAGAGGCACTTTGGGTGGAAGGGGGGCTTATCTTACCCCCCCTTAGTGGCTTTTTCAGCCTGCGAAATAATGCACCTTTAGATGTTGCTAACGCAAATCGAACCCATGCGGTTTCGCATCCTCTCCGGTCACTTACCTCCGGTCCTATGACCACGTCAGCGTGCCCTTTAGCTGTGGCCACTGCACAGCCTTTCTGACTTTCTGATTTGCTCCCATTTCAAAAGGCACTTCTATAGTGTGCTCAGAGTGCCAGCTGCATGCGCTACGGGGGCTGTAAATGGATGCATACGGGGGGCGACCGAGGAGAAACCTGCAAAGGAGGCAGTCTAGAGGTTCTCCACGCACGCACGGCTCTCCTGGCTGAAGGAGTCGCGCGAGTTCTGTGCGCGTGCACGCGCCACTCATGTCCCACACGGTTTGCACGAAAAGCGTTTTCTCTTCGAGTAGAGTGGTCGACAAGCCCCCTCCACCCCGCGCAACCGAGCGCAAAACTTCC
>NC_051233.1:7027344-7094844 GCF_015220715.1 Pygocentrus nattereri | reverse complement strand
CAGCGAGAAATCAAAGCTAAAGCCCAGCTGTCTTTAATAGATTTCTTTATCAGATGTCTAGACCTTACTCTGATCTGAGAAATTAGAGTATGCGGTTTACATGACCACTTAAATCATCATATAACTGCAGAAATCCGATTACGATCAGATTATTGAGTGCTTTATTTATGGTGAGTAATGTACTGTCAGTGTTCTCTATGTGTTTACAGTGTACTACTGATGTGCTTAAATATTCTTACTCATATGGGTGGGCATTAGAGGGTTAACAGGCACGGCGCATACGCGGTTTGACTCGCAGTGTTTTGATTGTCGGATTTCCAGCTGATTTGTTCAAAAGCGCTTCCAAAATAGAGTGTGATTGGAAAGCGTCATTAGCTGTTGGCATGGACCTTAAAAGCATTTGTGTCTGCTGATAACAAATGATGAAGCCCTCTGAGATGCAGCGCTGCACTGAGACTCAGAGAACAGCGCTGTACAGAAGCATACCATCTCTTTACATTGAGTACATCCCTATTATTGGCTCCTTTTAAGCTGTTTAAAGACAAAAATAGCACAAAAAGGCACAGAAATACAGTTTTCTTTCACATTTATACTGAAAAAAGTAACAAAAGCATACAAAGCAACACACACACACACTTTCTAAGCCACTTCTCCCTCAGGGTCATGGGTGGGGGGTGGGTGCTGGACCCATCCCAGCTGTCATCAGGCAGAAAGCAGGATACACCCTGGACAGGTCGCCAGTCCATCGCAGGGCAGACTCTCACACCTAGGGGCAATTTAGCATGTCCAGTTGGCCTAACTGCATGTCTTTGGACTGTAGGGGGAAACCCACGCAGGGAGAACATGTAAACTCCACAAAGAAAGGACTCTGGTTGCCCGGCAGGGGAATTGAATTGAACCCAGGCCATTCTTGCTGTGAGGCGAGAGCACTACCCACTGTGACACCATGCTTTATACAGTCAGATGCACATCTGGTCAATTTACACGTTTAGTGTACGTTAAAGGGCCAATATCACCAAAAATAGAATTTTTATTTCTTTATCAAAATAAAACATTTTGATGTGATGCGTAAACATTGCTAAAGTTTTATAATGCTCTGTCCTCCACTTAATGGAAACTAAACTGCAAAAACAGGCTGCACCAAATTGGCTGCTTTTGTGATGTCACAAATACCAGCTCATTTCCGTCTGTCCACATATTTGGCCTACAGCGGGTTAACTTAGCTCGGTCATGCTGAAGTTAGGAGAAATGTATCAGCCTCAATGCTTCATGAATGATCACGAAACAGAGCAGCCAATACTAGCAGAGCTCATTTGCATATAGAAGTGTCTTAAAGGCACAGAAACAAACAAATAGCATGTTTAAATTCGAAGAGATAAAGAAAGGAGCATGCAAAAAATAGTTTGTGGCTGTTTTTTTTTTTGGCACATAAAACCCCAGAAAAGATCATAAGTGAACCTAAGGGGGGAAAAGAAAAAAAAAAGTAGGATATGGGCCCTTTAATACACCATATACAGGGAACAAAATTACATACGTCATAATTTAGCAAAATTTAGTACATAATTTTTATTTAAGTGCTTTAATGTATTGGGGGAAAATGCCATAACGTTTGCACAGGTCATTTCATATTGTGTTAAAGTCAGTAAATAAACAGTAATTGTGTATTAATTGTGTAGAAACATTCTAGAACATCAACAAAACGAGGAATTTGACTGTGATGTGCAAACATTTGCATACAAATGTATAACTGATTATTTCAATTATATAAATTAATATTATTCTTTTACTCAAAAGCAATTTATTAAAGGGAACACGAAGAAAACATCAAACAAGCGATACAAATAATATGATTATTGGTAGTAACTCTGGTTGTTGTTGTTGTTGTTGTTGTTGTTGTTTACAGACTCTCTATAATTGGTCATTTTTATGATCTATGACCCTCATATACTCAGATAAGCATATTATAATGCCATTTATCTCACTGATACTGTCATATTGGCCCTCTCTGCTTCATATTGTGCTTTGTTTACCGTCAGCCTGAGCTGCTCGCATTCACCAAGTGTTCTGACTCTGTGGAGGATCTAATAATGGCTTTGAACTCCGTCTTATTTAGACGAAGCTTTTGAACTTTGCCAGATTTATAGTCCAGAAATCCCTCGGCTGCTGACCAGCGGTCTCACATATAGCCTCATTATACTATCAAATAGCAGAGCTTCCAAGCAGAACTGTTTGAAAGCATTGTGAGCTCTTTTGATTAACACACAACCTTAAGCAGACATGATTCCAGATCGCTTTTCTGTGATCTGGGTAATTGTGCTTAGCATTGCAGAAATCAAGGCTTTGGGTTTGCTTAAAGGGACAGTGTGCTTTTTTTCAGGCACATTCATGATGTTTATATGGCTTTATGTGTCGAAAACGGTGGTGGTTCATTTTTACATGACTTCACTTTGTCGCTTAGAATGCAAATGGTTTTAATGAACTTGATGTTTGTGACAACAGAAAAACAATGAGTGCATAATGAGCCATTTTTGCAGCTTAGAGTTGTAGCTGGGTTTGGCTCAATCGTAGTCGAGTTTAGCTCAGTCTCAGTCACGTTTAGCTCTATTATTGCCAGGTTAAGGTAATTTATAACCAAGTTTAGCACAATCATGACCGGGTTTAGCTCAGTTATAGTCGGGTTTAGCTCATTCATTGCCTGGTTAAGGTCATTTATAGCAGAGCTTGGCTCAATCATAACTGGGGTTTAGCTCAGTTGTAGCCAAGTTTAGCTTAGTCACAATCATGTTTAGCTCAGTCATAGCTGGTTTTAGCTCAGTTGTAGCTGGGTTTAGCTCAGCTCTAACCTGATTTAGCTCAGTTGTAGCTGGGTTTAGCTCAGCTCTAACCTGATTTAGCTCAGTTGTAGCTGGGTTTAGCTCAGCTCTAACCTGATTTAGCTCAGTTGTAGCTGGGTTTAGCTCAGCTCTAACCTGATTTAGCTCAGTTGTAGCTGGGTTTAGCTCAGTTGTAGCTGGGTTTAGCTCAGCTCTAACCTGATTTAGCTCAGTTGTAGCTGGGTTTAGCTCAGTTGTAGCTGGGTTTAGTTCGGCTCTAACCCGATTTAGCTCAGTTGTAGCTAGGAATAGCTCAGTCGTAGCTGGATTTAGCTCAGTTGTAACCTGGCTTAGCTCAGTCGTAGCTGGATTTAGCTCATTTGTAACCTGATTTAGCTCAGTTGTAGCTGGATTTAGCTCAGGTCTAGCCAGGTTTATTTCAGTTGTTACCTGATTTAATTCAGTTGTAACCTGATTTAGCTCAGTTGTAACCTGCTTTAATTCAGTTGTAGCTGGGCTTAGTCCAATTGTAATCTGATTTAGCTCAATCATAGCTAGGTTTAGTTCAGTTATAGCAAAGTTTATTTCAATTGTGACCTGGTTTAACTCAGTTGGAGCTGGGGTTTCCACAGTCCTAGCTGCGTTTAGCTCAGTCATAGCCAGGTTTAGCTTATTGGTGTGGGATTGAATCTTTTTTCTCATTTATTAAATTCTACATCAAGGGAAATTCAATTCTCTATGATATGGACCCTTTATTATGTTTCCCTTCATCTCAGGACACCTCAGGATAGTGCAGGACTGAGCCGAACACTATTTTTAAACGGCGCCCTGTCCGCTCTGATTATTATCCAGCAATTTGAGATTCGCAAGAGTCAGCAGGAGAACATGTTTTAGCGCTGCACGAGGGAGGGCAGGATGGATATCGCTGGATCAATTGATAAATAAATCATCCCCGAAACACTTGCAAAATTAATAAAGACAAATGAATTAATCATTCATGAGCTAAACATGATGCATCTCCCCTCCATCTTCTGAGGGAGGGGAGAAATAACAAGATGACAATGACAGGAAATTATTATCAAAAGGGGCTGAAGTAGTTTTGAAAGCTTGTGTAGGGCTTAAGAGTGCACCATCGTCGAGGGATTTGCGTAAGAGTTCTCATTAAAGACATGTTGGAGTCGCTGTGGCTGTGTTGTCATTATAGTGCTTTGGGACTTAAGAACGTGAGGGAATTTTTATGGATTGACCCAAATCACATGTGTCTTTTTTCAACATGTTTATCATCGCTGTTGTGATAAAAATCTCACATCTCTGAAATGGTAACTGTACATGAGAACTGAAAACAGGCTCTTCCCTTTAATGTAAGTAACAACTAGGGCTGTCAAGTGACTACAATACTTAATGGTGATAGTACTGTAGTTATTCACAGTTAACAACTTCAGCTCCACCAAGCTTTTTCTTTTGTTTGCTTTTGGGTTGTTGAGTTATCTATAAGTCCCCATGGGTAAACACTGTCCAGCATAGCCTGCTGAAAGTGTCCTCTAGTGTGAATATTACTGATATTAGACATTTTGCTTGCAACATTAGGGCTGTGTTGCTTATGGGTCATTTTTTGCTTATGCGCCCACTTTTTTTATCTCCCCATAGGAGTCACTGGTGTTACTGGTTGTCATTGGTGTTACACATAACAGATAAACATTTTTGATGAAAAATGCATTTTACAAAAACGGCTGCTATAGAGCATCAAACCACATGTTGTTAATCATGGAAAATCCACTAAAATATGTCATTTAATCCATTTCTATTATTTTCACAATTACCTAAGAATAAAGTTGGTCACACCAGTGACTTCAACCAAAAGCTTCATATGAAATCATGAGCTAAATGAGAAAATGTCTGAAAACTGAAAAGACGCAGTGGATTCCCCATGTGCTTTTCTTCATAAATCGCCAGAAAATAGATAAAAGGAAGTCAAGTGATGTCATCAGTGTAATATTTATTTCAAAATAAGAGATTTTTTTGTTAGGCAGTAACACCAGGGACACGACTCCTGGGGACCACAACTTCCATTATATATTTTACAATACAATAATTTAGCATTTGGTTTCTTTGTGTCAGTTAATTTCATAAACTCTTACTCTGATTTCTTTCGAATTTCTCAGTCGCATGCGTGAGAACAGACAGCGTTACCAGAAATAAGCAAGGAGTGTCGCCGTAAGACGGAGCAAAACACTTTTGGAGCTGCACTGAAACAAACTACGTGCTTGACGAAATGAAGGAGTTAAATATTCTTCATCTTCTCAATGATGTGTGTTCATAGTTTCAGAGGCATGAGGTTTGAGCGTTCCGTTATGCTTACATCATGTCTTCTTCTGTGAGTTTATTGGTTGGCTGCAAGGTAGGAATCTGATTACTGTTTGATTAAACCTGGAGTTTTCACATTGTCTGATTACTAAAGTGCATGTAAACATGTTGACATGTTTACTGGAAAAACCGGATATTCTGCAGTTATCGGATTATTAAGTGCGTGTACATGCACTCGTAGATTAATTAGCAAAGTAAAAAAAAAAAAACAGAAACAGACTTAACTATTAAACAGATGTAGTTTGCTGAATTTTGCTGGAAGACACTATTGCTGCCAATATAGAACTGCAGTCCTACTAGCCTTGGGAAATAGAAGGCAATTAAAAGATAATAATGAAAAGCAGCCGTTAAGTCTTCTGAGGCTGAGCTGTTTATTATTTTTCATCTTAGCGCTTTTTTTTTCCTGTTGGTTAATAGTCTATCTCTTCTCATGTGAGAAAAAAGGCCTCGTTCTCTCCAGCGAATCGCTGCCTGAACCCGTTTCTGTCGAGGTCACGTTAGTTTTGGTGCGTAACGTCTATAATACTCCTGTGATACTGCAAAGCACAGCGCATTCCCGAAGCCAGCGGATCGTTTGGGAAAAGCCTCGGAGGACGATAACTCAGTCAGATGGGGCCAAAGGGATTTTTTTATGAGGCAATAAAATATTACACATTTATGGTGATAGTTCCCAATCTGAGACTCTGGGTCTTCTTTTGTCTGCTCTTTGATATTACTTAATACTGTCTCAGAAATATGTCTGTCAGATAGGCTGTCGGTTTCTGTCTCTCTCTCTCTCTCTCTCTCTCTCTCTCACTCTCTCTCTCTCTTTCTCTTTTTTTTTCTTTCTTTTTTAATGCAAATGATGTTCTTGGTTTCATCGGCACCCGCTGTTCGCTGGATAGGAGTCTGATAACAGCCTGGCTGATGATATGGAACTTCTAAGGCTTTCAGTATTTTGCATCATTAAAAGAGCAAATTTCTTAACTGTAAGGATGATTAGCAGTTGATGATGTAAGTGGGATGGACCTCACAGGACGCAGAACAGTGGGTAATATGGCAGGAAATCTAATATTACAGTAGTGAAGACAGAACATACTGCAGCTATGGTATTTTTTATTCAACACTTCAAAACATTAGTGCTCTTTGTTGTTAGTATTCTTTAAAGGGCCCGTTTGCTACTTTTTGTCTTGTATCTCTCCTCAAATAAGTAGATTGATTCAGTTACCGTGCCTTTAAAGAGCCCATATCACAGCAAAACAGCATTTATTTGACGTTTAAGATTATTAAAGTTTCAAAGTGTACTCAGCTCATGCAGTTCATGGAAACTTTGCTGCAAAGACATGCCATTATGAATGAACTGTTTTTGTGATGTCACAATGTCCACCTATTCAGCCCACAGCCGTTTAGCCCCTGTTTAGTCCATTCATAATGAAGTAGTCTCGCCTGCTTTTTGGATGAGGCTTGATAGAAGGCAGCCAATCAGAATCGACCTCATGTGTATATATATATATATATATATATATATATATATATATATATATATATATATATATATATATATATATATCAGTCTTAAAGGCACAGCCCGTTTAATTTGAGATGAGAGGCGATTGTGTAGAAATTATTTTTGGTTGTGGTACACAACTGTTAGTAGTGGACCTTTGAGGAAAACAAACCAATAAACAAACAAACAAATAAGTAAATAATACACAGACGTAAATTGTAGGATATGGGCCCTTTAAGATACATGATAAGATGATATGTGTAAATTAGCTTTGTTCTGATTGGCTGCTAATTCAAAGGCAGCCTGGGCTGAAATGCTTCTTATAACTCTTATATTGACAAATGGGCTTAAACTGCTGTAGGTGGATTTATGTAAATGCTTTGTTTTCTGTGATGTCACAAAAGTAACGAGGGCTTTTTTCAGCTTACTTTCCACATATGGATGGAGTGGACTGGGGAGTGAATGATACGTTTAGATACTTCTTAAATATCCTACTTTAAATAAGTGGGGACAGTTCAGTTTTTAGTGATATGGGCTCTTTAATAACTGACCGTTCCCACCGACATGTCTAGAAAAGCTTGACATACTTTTTTGAGATTCTAATATTATATCATTATATATAATATTACGTCATGTTTACCACACGTGTATGAAAGCTGCTTGTATGACGTCGGGAAACGTTGAGCCTCTGCGACAGCAGATTTGATATCTGTCCACTAAAATTCGATAAGATGATAATCCACAGATCATCAATCCTCATTTTCGATTTTCTTCCCAACATTCATCTCCACAGCTGATTCCATGCTGACCTTCAAGATCATCAAAGCATATGGAGATAACATTTCTCCATCTGAGCGTATTGAGCACACTCTGCTCACGGCCAATCGGATTCCTCTCGCTGCTGCCTTTATGCAAATTAGAACAATATTAAAGGAAAAGAGAATGGGAGAATGAGGGAAAGGAGTGGGTGTGAATGAGAGAGAGAGAGAGAGAGAGAGAGAAGAAAGCAAAGTGGAGAAGAGAGAAAAGAGAGAAAGGTGAAGACAGATAGAGGAGAAAAAAGAATGCACAAAAGAGAAAAGAAGAACAGTGAAAAGAGAGGAAAGAGTGAGAAAGAAAAAAGGAAAGCTGAAATAGAGATAGAAAGCGAGGAAGAAAGGGAAATAGAGAAAAGAGAAAGAAGGAAGTAGACAGGGAAGAAAAGAGAGTGAGAAGAAGGAAAGAGAGAGGGAAGAAAAAGAGAAACAGAGAGAGAGAGAGAGCAAGAAGAGAGAAAAGAAAAGGAGAAGTAGAGATAGAAAGTGAGAAAGAAAAGAAAATAGAAAGAGATAACAGAAAGAAGGAAGTAGAGACGAAAGAAAAGAAACAGAGAGAGAGAGAGAGAGAGAGAGAGAGAGAGAGAGAGAGAGAAAGTCATGTCACTGAAAGCTTGGCCACTGTTTCATCTGATATTCATAAATTATTTAAAGCTGTGGTCATTTGCAGTGATTAACCTCAATAATTCATACAATTATGTAATTAAAGGGCCCATTGAAAGGCTACCCGGAGGCTCCCCCTCACTGTTTAGACCAGAGCTTCTGGAGGGTTTTTGTCCAGCCCGGTCAGGAGATTTCCCTCCTTAAAACGCTCACTAACCTGATTATTAACTGTTGAGTTCAATCAGGTATGTTTGATCAGGAAAACACCAAATTGTGCTGGACTAAAGCCCTCCAGCTGGACCCCTGGCTACAGAGCTGTTAGTCATTTATCAGCATAATAACACGGTGGGTGACATGGCGTTGATCACGTTCGCTGTCGCAGGTAGTGTGAAATCACTGAGACAGGTTACGAGAACAGGCAACAGACAATATATTGTGTAATATATAGCCTATACTGTTATAAATGAAGGTTCTGTGCAGGTCCAAACGTTGTAAATTTTTCCTCAAAAGGTATAAAAGTGATTTTAAGGTTCAAGCGTGAACCTGAAATAAGTTGCTCCCAGGTCAAAAATACGTATTTGTGCCTTTTCATAACCAAATATTTCAAAACAGAACAATAAAATAAAAGCCTGGAGACGAGACGGGGTGTGGAGTCAGTACAGCTTAGAAAATATAATTTCTATGGATAATGGCAGTTATGTTACCTGACTGAGATGTACCCCTGAGGGTGCAGCCTACCCCAGTGACAGTTTAGCACCTTTATTTCTGAGAGTGTATACAGTCATGTGCAAAGGTTTAAACATCTAGCAGTTTTACTGGATCTGCACATGTTTAAGCCATCGGAACCCGAATCCAATCTGAAGGTCCCTGACTTACCCAAGAATCGAACTTGTTCCTCTTAGTCTGGAACAGAATCGGCATGTTTTCTCCCATTTATGCAACAGGTAATATTGACTAGAATAACCTGGTGAGGTTAAATAAAGTTGGTAAGACGTTTATCAGTAAGTAACATAGAACAAAATACGTTTTGCCATTGAACCATTTAATGTGCTTTAATTTTATAACTCTATGGTGTTAGGGGGCGGGTCATGCCAGTATGAATCAAGTCATGATTTCAGGCCCACACAAAAAATTCTGAACTCAAAAGTGATGGCAGTTCAGTGGACTCAATTTTCATGTTTTCAGCAATTATTTTCAAACACATGTAACATATCACTGCTGCAAGAACGAAACCTCGTACCTCCAAAAAATCTGCTTTACAGGACGAGGAAAAACAGTCTCAACTTTTAATTGAAGATAATGGATAAAACGTGTGATTTCTGTCAGTCCATTCATTGTGAAATTTTGATGCAATATAAAGGGCAACTGGCATTTTTACATGATCTCAAAATCTGAAAAACAGAAAAAAAGGAGATACAAGGTTTTGTCCCAACAACAACAATATATAAGGTTTAAGGTGTTTAAAAAAAAAAAAATCACTGAACATTCTTTACATGGACTTCACAAACTTGGATAACACTTTACTTGAACACTCCTGACATAAACATGCCATAAATAAGTTTTATGATATCATAGCAGAATTTGTTCAGTAATATAAGATTGGAATGTTACGACCACTTACGTTACATGCAAATTTTTTATCTGCACTCTAGTTAGTCAGACATTAAACATCATGGCATTTTGGGAATGTTAACATGATACTGCAATATTAATAGATATAATCTGATACATTTATGGCATTTGGCAGATGCTTTTATCCAGGGTGATGTACAATTTGGTCATCTTATACAGGTAAGTGAGGGTAAAGTTAGGAGTCTTGCCTTCTCTTTTTGGTGTGGTGTAGGGTGCAGGCCCAGGCAAGGATTGAACACCAGTCTACAGCGTACAAGGTAGAGGTGTTATGGTGTGGTTACCTCAGTGTGACGTAGCAGGGTGCAAAACAATGGTAAAGACGTGGTCAGTCTTTTGGTCAAATTACAGCACCTCTTCATATATATATATATATATACACACACACACACACACTCACCGGGGAGTTTATTAGGTACACCTTGCTAGTAAAAGGTTGGACCCTCTTTTGCCTTCAGAACTGCCTTAATTCTTCATGGCATGGCAGATGTTGGTTGGTTATTTGAGTTGCTGTTGCCTTTCTATCATCTGGAACCAGTCTGCCCGCTCTCCTCTGACCTCTCACATCAACAAGGCATTTTCATCCACACAACTGACCGCTCACTGGATATTTCCTCTTTTTCGGACCGTTCTCTGTAAACCCTAGAGATGGTTGTGTGTGAAAATCCCAGTAGATCAGCAGTTTCTGAAATACTCAGACCAGCCTGTCTGGCACCAACAACCACGCCACGTTCAAAGTCCCTTAAATCCCCTTTCTTCCCCGTTCTGATGCTCGGCCTGCACTTCAGCAAGTTCTCTTGACCACCTCTACATGCCTAAACGCATTGAGTTGCGGCCGTGTGATTGGCTGATTAGCTATTTGTGATAACAAGCAATTGAACAGGTGTACCTAATAAAGTGGCTGGTGAGTGTGTACACACACATATATATATATATATATATATATATATATATATATATATATATATATATATATATATATATATATATATATTTTTTTTTTTTTTTTTTTTTTCTGAGGAAAGTAATCTTGTGTTTTTTACTTTTTATTAAGTTCCTAATTCCTTTGTTTTGAGTTCAACCTGTTCTGTTTCAGCTCTTGCTCTACTTGTTGCTTACTTTAGAGCTTTAGCATTTTGTTTCATACACAAAAGAACTAAAAAGATAAGAATAGACTTGGGAAACTTCACTTCCTATGCCGACAGGGGCTGGATATATTACAATGCTCCCCTGTAGTTCTACAGAACTCTATTTAAGAAGGTTTTGGACCTTCTTCCTACAGGTCGTTTTGCTAGGCTACATTTATTTCAACTCGAGACACAAGTTCAATGAAGCAGCAATACTTTTGCTTGATTATGATCTGAGAATTCACTGCCTACCTCAGTCTAGCTGTGCCCAATTAGAGGAGATCTCCTCCAGTCCCCCTGATAGAAGGTACGAGGCCCACCAGCTGCTTTGCCATTGCCGTTGCCTGTCGAGGCTGGTAGGATTATTAATAAACAAAGGCAACCTGTAGGTGCGGGAGTTGGAGAAGGGGGGGATCCTGCCAGCTGGCTCTGTTTCACCCCACCCCACTCCCTCTCCTCTTCGAGTGAAGCCACCGGCACCTGCCAGACGGCTGAAATATTAAAGCCCAGAACGCTTTAGAAATTCTGCTCACGTCTTTCGCTATGCCAACCTAAAGATTTATAAAACAAAAAATTAAATAAAATAATCAATACAACATTGTACTGGAATGTTTTGGGTGAATAAATGTTATCGATGCACAGGCCCAAATATTAGTGCTTTATAATGTCAGAATTATTAGAATTAAGACTTTAAGCCCATTGACTGACAAATAGAACACCAAACTGTATTGTTTCTTTAGTCCACAAGAGGGCGCTGAGGACAGTTTATGCAGTCAAAAGTAATCAATTAAAATATTATGATATGAACATAAAATGTGATGTAGATGTTTCCATAATGATATGAAAACAACACATTTTTAAAAGAGTGTACAAGTTATTTTATGCAATTTTTTTCTCTATAATTAAACAGAACTCTACCTAATCCTTTGGCCAAAGCATGACGTTTCAAAAGCACCAAGTGGCAAGTAAACACAATGAAATTCTAAGACTGTTAGAAAAGCAGTTTTCTATATTGGCCTACCAAAAAGAAGGAATATACATTGAATTCCTACAATGCCCCTAATGGTGATGCATGTTGCCATTACTGCCTCACACAGCAGGAATGTAAGAATAGCAACCATGTTTAAAGCATTTTTGCAGCCTAGCAGTTCAGGATAGAACATTTCTGAGCATGTATGTGTTTTGTTATTGGCTCTATAGCAGAGTGGTTAAGTCACTTTTGCGAATGTTGGAGACTGGAATTCGTGGCAGTGCATATTGTAATTATGTCACTTTGGCTCTACCTAGGCAGGTCAATTGATCTGTACCATTATTATATTGCTTAAAGATGAGTATATCATGATGATGATAAAAATAAATAATGCAGCCCTATGTCATGCTTCCCTCCAGTCCCGCTGTTACTTCCCCCTAGCCTTCCTTCCAAGAACGCCCCACCTGATCACATGAGCTCAGATCTCTTTACCTGTATAGCTCCTTATTTAAACCCCTTCAGTTTGTTTGTATATCGTGAAGTATTGCCTTTGCTTCACAGAGCCTTACTGAGCTTTCCAGTCTATTAGTACGCTTTTCCACGTATGACCTTTGCTACATTTGTTTTGGTCCATGTCTTTTGGCTAGACTGCTTAGTATTATTGTTATTTCTGGTTTGACCTTTGTTTCTGGTTTTTGGACTCTGTTTTTTTGGAGTGCCGTCATGGTTACTGTTTTCTTGATTTGGCTTCTGACTTTGGACTGGTTGACCCTTATTTTGGATGCTTCTTTTGTTAATAAAGCTATTTCATTTGAACTGCATGAGTCTGAATTCCATCCGAGCCTGACTGCACCATATATATGATTTGAAAAGTTCATTCAAATGAATTCATATTAATTAAAATAGTTTTCTACTGTGGTTCAAGTATTGTGATATTACCACTGAATCAGTCCTGGAACTCATATTTGTGATCATTCTGATAGCGCTTGGAGGCAGCATTAGCATATTAGCTCTGTCTTCTTCAGACGGTGAGTAATCTAAGCCCACACTTTCCATCTCTTCCCCTAAAAGGAAGAGATAAAAGACTAACCAGTCTCTAGATAAGGGTGAGCTCATCTTCCTTGATAACGCAGGAAGCAGAAGGCTTGGATCAAGTATTCTGCACATGTAGTCTGAAACAGACGGGCTTATGTACCTTGTTCCTCCTTCTTGATGTTGAAAGCTAAGCACCGGCAGCTACTCTTTTAAGTACCATAAGCACCTTATTGATCAACCCGGGAACAAAAAGTCATGCTTTTCGGCTATCTGAGAAAATCCCATGGATTCACCGACTCTTTTGTGCGCATCCCTTACTTACTTCAGGTTCCTGCAGACGACAAACAGCCACGCATGCTAAACTTGCTCTGAAACCGTCTGAGATAATTGGCTTAATTCAGAGAGGCCAGTACCTGAATATGAAACAACTCTTTATAAGCGGGGTTGAGACACGTCATCTTATTACAAGTCCTCGTTCGGAGAGCTCTCTGCACTGTTATTTCTTTCTGGCGGTGGACTCAGAGATGGTGGGCTGGATGGAGAATGCTTAATGTAGTGGAGGGAACAAGCGTGACTCAGCATAATGTGGCAGCCTCAAGGAGCCTCTCCACAGAAACAACCTCCAGCTCTTCAGATTTTTCTCTCTTTCTCGCTCTCTCTCTCTCTCTCTCTCTCTCTCTTCAACACTCTCTCTGACTCTCGGCCCATCCTGCAGAACAGCAGACCCAGGATTGGATTTTTCACTTCTGAACTGTGCCGGGGATGTTGTAATTCAAATAGGCAGATTAGGGCTGATACTCCATTAAAAAAAAAAAATAATAAAATAAATAAATAAATAAATAAAGGCTGATAACTTGTACTTTAATTCATATTTTAATTGACATAATTACAGAAAGACATTCTCGACTTTCATTTGCTATTAAAAAAATGAATAAAATTGCAATGTTTTGATCTGAAAATGAGAAAACTCTGCATCTACATGATTCAGGCAGCAATCAGATTTCTGCTTTGCCACCACCCAATAGATAGATATAAAGATAGTTTATTGATCCTGAAGGAAATCTAGCAGCCAGTAGCTGACACACAACTCTGTACAGTAACCATAATAAGGATGTAGACATATAACAAGAATAAATAAACCAGATCCTATCTGCAGGCATATATACAAATAGAAAAAAAATACAGCAATCTCTCATAATATCTATAACCTGAGATGAGAGATGCAGTGCAATAGTGACTGTACAAGAAACAACAGACTAACAGAAAAAGACATAACATAAACGAAAACTCAATTTCATGCTGTGGCTTTTCTTTTTTTAAATATTGCATCACTTTACCTGAAAATATGAAAATATATCATCTAGAAGATGAAGAAAATTGAAATCCCTCATTTTTGTCAAGCATGTACCGTATTTTCCGGATTATACGTTGCTCCGGAGTATAAGTCGCACCAGCCAAAAAAAAGCACAGTAAAGAAAAAAAAACATATATACGTCGCACCGGAGTATAAGTCGCATTTTTGGGGGGGGGGGGGATTTAATAAAATCCAAGTTAACGTAACATGAACAGTTATTCAGATAACAATGACAAACTATAACAAAGAACATGCTAACATGTTTATCAAACCATTTTTATCAAAGTTTATATCACCCCAAATCATCAAATCCATTGAACTCTTCATCCTCAGTGTCACTTATGAACAACTCCGCTAACTCTGGAGGTGGACGAAGCGCCGCTTCCTCTTCTTCGTCGCTTTTGTCAGACTCGTCGTCAGTTACATTTGCAATTATTCCAGCCTTTCTGAATCCCAGCAGGATGCTTTCGGTTTTCACGGAAGCCCATGCTTTGCTGATCCATTCAATGACTTCCGAGAACGTAGCGTGGCGCATTCTCCCGGTTGCCGTGAAGTCCGTATTTTCCGGACTATAAGTCGCTCCGGAGTATAAGTCGCACCCCTGGCCAAACTATGAAAAAAAGTGCGACTTATAATCCGGAAAATACGGTAGTCAGTTTCAGCTTCTCTTCAAGTCTTTCCCTGCCGTCTCGCAGCAACACTGCGTGCTTATTTCCAGTACCACGGCCTGTTTTCGCACATGTGCAGACTGAGAAACATGAAAGAAATCAGAGTAAGAGTTCTGATTACTGAGCTAAAATCCAGCTCTCTTGATTAGATTTCTGAGTATGGTGTTTGCATTATCATTTGAACGGTCAGATAACTGCGGAAATCCGATTATGATTGGATTATTGAGTATCTTTTCCAGCTTTACTTTCACTGTAATTACATTCTATAACTGTATCTGTGCATCACACTGTGTCTGACCATTGAAAGACATAACTGGTAATAAACTGTAAATAGAAAGAAGTGAGTATTTTCTACCTTTAATATTATCCTATCAGCAGAACCAATGCATTTTTTTGAGAATAATAACCGTAATATGTTATTAAACCCTGCAAGAATTTAAAGGAGTGATATGTCGATTAAACAGGTATGATGTTGCGTAGTATTATATTATATGATAGTAGCAGTCTAGTTGGCCGTTTTATATTAATTGGAAAATGAACAATTATTTAGAGGTAGTTTAAAAAAAAATGGTACAACTTATAACCATTATTTGTATTATTTTACAACCAAATTGTTACCACAAGAATTGGGTTAACCCATTTACACACTTCTATAACTTTAAACCAGCTCCATTTGTTTGCATTGCACTTACTGAACGAGTGCACATTAGTAGTATAATGTAGTGTGTAATAAGCCTGGAATTTTAAGGAGTTAAAACAACTTATCATGACATTAATTGTCTAATTACCCAGTTATCACTGTTAAGCAAAATGCAACCAGAAATCCTTTATATTTTTGCCAATTTGACAAATGCATATATAATTAACTGCCTAATTGTAAATACATGAAATAGTTACTTATATTTGTATTTTTATATTTGTATATTTGTAGTATAGCAAAGTGAAGGTATAAACAAAAATACTTAAGTCTAACCAACTCTAGTTAAGCTATGGTTTAATTATGGTTAACTGCTTAACTGTAATCTGTACCAGGCAAAAATTAGAGCAGATTTTCGAGAAGCTGTATCTGGATCAGCGTTTGCTGCAGAGCCAAACTCTCTAGCTGAGCACTCCAGGGAAGAGAGTAGATAAAAGTGCTGATGAATACGAGTCTGTTTTTGTTTGCCTGCATCCCAGAGCCAATCCTGTTTTCTCCCCCAAAACAGAAGCGTTAAGGCTGCATTTTCCCACTTTATTTAACCGCAGTTGGGCCTGCAGTTAAGTACCCACTAAATATATCTGGAAATTATGAATGGTGGTGAAAACGCTGTGCACTGAAGAAGTGCATTGTGTCACGGTTATCTCTCTCTTTACACTCATTCGCTCGACTCCGGTTAATATTTCCTCTCTATCAGCTGGACGGATAAGCCCTTCATCTCTCTCTCCATTGTGCCCCAACTTTGGGCTGCTTTTTCTGGCGCGAAGCTTCAAAGTGGAGGGGACTCAGATTTTAGCAGGAAAAAAAGAAGGAAAGAAAGAAGTGGCCTTCAGCGAGGCACTGCATTTCAGAGCTAAACTGAACTGCAGCATCAGCCGGGAGGAGAGAGAGAGAGAGAGAGAGAGAGAGAGAGACATAGTGAGAGATAAAGAGCAGGAGAGAGAAATGGAGAAAGAGTAAAATGGAGGAAAAGAGAATGAGAGAGAAAAAAGAAGATGGGAAGTGGGAAAACAGATAAAGAGTGAAAGTGAGAAGTGAAGAGAAAGCATGAGAGAGAGACAGAGAGAGAGAGAGAGAGAGAGAGAGAGAGAGAGAGAGAGAGAGAGAGAGAGAGAGAATACAAGAAAAAGAGAGCAAGGCAGAGAAATGGGAAAACAGATAAAGAGTGAAAGTGAGAAGTGAAGAGAAAGCATGAGAGAGAGACAGAGAGCGAGAGAGAGAGAGAGAGAGAGAGAGAGAGAGAGAGAGAATACAAGAAAAAGAGAGCAAGGCAGAGAAATGGGAAAACAGATAAAGAGTGAAAGTGAGAAGTGAAGAGAAAGCATGAGAGAGAGACAGAGAGAGAGAGAGAGAGAGAGAGAGAGAATACAAGAAAAAGAGAGCAAGGCAGAGAAATGGGAAAACAGGTAAAGAGTGAAAGTGGGAAATGGAGAGAGAGAGAGAAATGGACAGAGAGAGATGAAGTGATATGGAGAGATAAAGAGAGTGACCAACGAACAGTGGAGAGAGCCAAATAAAGACAAAGAAAGAGAAAAGAAGCGAGACATAAAGAGTGAGACAGAGAAATGGCAAGAGAGAGATAAAAAGAGAGTGAAGAGAAAAAAGGAGATAGAGATTTAGAGACAGAGAGATAACGAGGCAGAGAAGAAAACAAAGAGAGAGATAAAGAGGGAGAGTGTAGAGAAAAGGAGACAGAGATAAAGAGGGAGAGAGCGAGAGATCATGAGCCAGAGACAGAGGAAAATGGACAGAGAGATATCGCAAGAGAGAGAGAGAGAGAGAGAGAGCGTGAGAGTGAGAGGGGGGCATATTTTAAAGCAGGCCCTGGACCCTCTGAGACCAGCGCGCTGACGTTGCTAGCAGTGACTAGCGCGCTTGATTTACCCATAATTACCCGGCGCTATTTCCTGCGTCTCGGCCGGTGCCTCTGAAAAGAAGACCAGCCATTCTTTAATCTTGTCACTTCCTTTGACTATGGAACAGGAGGTTGGGGAAGTACCTATTAGACGAGAGAAATTGCAGAGGGCTCTCCTTTTGCCCCCGTGCAGATGGGCTGAGAGATGGAGAGAGAGAAAGCAGAGGGAGGGAGGAGAAGTGGTGAGCTGAAAGCACAGAGTGCCTCTGAAAGTGCGGAGCACCCCTGAGAGTTCCTCAGCCTAGACTCCTCCAAATCTGAACCCAGGGAATACAGTGCAGGCTGCCGTCACCAGAGCAGGAGCCCATGGACAAAGAGCAGCGTCTCTGTTCAGGAAGACGTTTCCTCTCCTCCTCTTCCTCCTCCTCCTCCTCCTCCTTCTTTTCTTTTCTTTTTAACATGACCCCGAGAGTGGGCCCTGAGGGAAGTCTGACACATCGAGAGGCTATTATATCAGGATTAGGTGTGATTGATTATTTATGGGATATTACGGACGGGCAGATAGACACACTCGCGTAGCATTTTATTAACGTAGTTCGAGCCAATGTCAACGCGCCAATTCCTTCTCTCTTCCCCCTTTCCAGACAGCGTAGCTAGCCTCTGCCAGCCAAGAGCCGGTTTATAGGCCGCTGCTAGCGCTACCGTCAGAACGGCTAGCGCTAGCAACCTGTGAAATAGAGGTACGGAACACTTTGAGTCACAGGAAACTACTTTTATTACAGTACTTCAGCTTTAGCACCAGAACACCCTGTGAAACAGACCCGCAGAGTGTTCCGAGTCCCATGAAACCCATTTTATAGGGCTAATTTCACACGGAATAGGGTGATGCGTTTGTGTACACGGCAGAAAATGTACTGCTTGTATTCAAAGTCGCGTTTGAAGTCACTGGACCAAACTAAAAAAGAGGCCCGCATTAAAGCCGAATATCATAAAAATGCCCGACGAGTGCCGTTTACAGGCTGCAGTCACACTGCTAGCCTTGGCATCAGAGCAGGCCGGGCTAGCATCCTGTGAAGAAGTTGTACGAAATGCTTTGGATTCATAAGAAATTAGTTTTTATTGCGCTAATTTCAAGCCCTGGAGAGGGTCAAGTGCCACGATTGCGGAAGAAAATGTACCGTTCATGCTTCAAATCGTCCTTAAACTTTGTTGGTCATATTAAAAGTTAATGTCCAAAGGTTAACAGCGTAATAACAGGAGAAGTACAGTTTTATAGCCCTACAGTTTGGCTGTTTTATAGATGCTTTGCTGCTTTGATTCATAGGAAATATGTTCTCATGCTAATTTCTAAATATATACTAAATATATATGATCTGGATCTTGTGTTTACGATACGCTGCGATGCTAAGCAAAGTCTGACAAGCTATAGGCCACAGTTTGGGCAAAAACACTGATAGCTTTTAGCTTTGGAACAGCTTGTGCTGGCATCCTTTGACTCGGAGTCAGAGAAACTGGTTTTATCATGGTAATTCAGCTTTAGCGTCAGAACAGCTAGCGCTAAAATCTTGTGAATTAGATGTACAGAGTGCTCAGAGGACTCTGAAACCAGTATTTATCTAATTTAACACTGAAATGAGTTTATTCAGTGGTTGGTGTAGTGTAGTGGTTAACACCTTTGCCTTCTATGCTGTAAGACTGGGGTTCAATCCCCCAACCAGGGCAAGCACCCTACACTATACCAATAAGGGTCCTTGGGCAAGACTCCTAACACCACCTTGGCCTACCTGTGTAAAAAAATGATCAAATTGTAAGTTGCTCTGGATAAGAGCGTCAGCAAAATGCCGTAAATGTATACAACGGCAAATTTAGCATTCATATATTTCAAAACGTCCCTAAACATGTGGGTCATATTAAAAGATCAAGTCCAAAAGTTCAACAGTCTAATAACATTATTACAAAATGCTCAACAAGTGCAGTTTTATAGGCGGCAGCTTAGCCTTTTTTGAAGACGTGCTGCTGACATTAGCATCAGAGCAG
Source organism: Pygocentrus nattereri (assembly GCF_015220715.1). Taxonomy (NCBI): domain Eukaryota; kingdom Metazoa; phylum Chordata; class Actinopteri; order Characiformes; family Serrasalmidae; genus Pygocentrus; species Pygocentrus nattereri. The sequence continues at coordinate 7,075,391 of NC_051233.1, read as the reverse complement.
CCAGGGCTAGTACCCTGTGAAAGAGATGCACCAAATGCTAATTTCGTACACCGAAGAGGCTGAAGTGAGGCCACACATTTGTGTATACTCTACAAAATGCAGACGTAGAAACTCATATCGCCTACTTCCCTGTGTGAAATTAGCATAACAAAGCAGGTTTCTTGTGCCTCAGAGCACTCCGTGCCTTTATGTCACAGGGATGCTAGCGTTAGCTGCTCTGATGCGAATGCTTTTGCTATGGATTCTGTTTCCTAAAGTATAAACAGAGGTAGAAGCGCAGCCTCTTCACTGAAACGGTTGCGATAAAACACATTTTAAAGCGCTCAAAGCGTTTATTATTAACCACAGGCTGATAGTAAAGTCTGACGCTAATGCTAGTGGCGAAAAACACTGAAAATGCTGGTAAACGTGCCGTTTTACAGGCTACCGATTGTGTTTTTCTTCATGGACACATTGCTAGCAGTAGCATCAGAGCGCTAGCATCCTGTGAAATGAACTGAGCTGGGTCATCATGCTAATTTCGCTCCCTGAAGAGGGTGAAGTGCGCTCATACTTTTGCGTCCACAGCAGAAAATGCACCATTCTTATTAAACGTTGCTCCTGAAGTCACTGGACCAGCCGCGGTCAGCGCACAATATCATTTTATGTAAAATCCTGACAAGAGCCATTTTGCAGGCTGTGGTTTAGCGTGCTTTAGTGTTGCTAGTGTTAGCAGTGCAAACACCCTGTGAAATACAAATAAAGGGTGCTTGGAGGCGTTAAAATGTGCTATATCGTTCTCATTTCTCACATAGAAGAGGGTGAAGTGAGTTTATACATTTATGTACACAGCAGAAAAAAATTAAAATCCCTTAAAAATAGCTTTAGCGCCAGAACAGCTAGCGCTAGCTTCCCTGTGAAATGGAGATGTGCTTTGAGTCATGAAAATGGTTTTATCATGCTAACTTCACACACTGTAGGGAGGTCATACATTTGGGTACGCAGTAGACAGTTTCACATCCATAAGTCACTTGATGAAATGATTAAGATGGAAACAAAGTCTTTCAGAATGGTTTGGTGTTGAAGGCTCCATTCAGGGTAAACTCGAAATGTTGGAGAGGTACCTGTAGGGTGTTGTAAGGCGAGGAAAACTTATCACTGCTGTATATTATATATATATATATATATATATATATATATATATATATATATATATATATATATATATATATATATATATGTATATATATATATGTATAAATATATATACACACACACATCAGCGATATTTGTCATTTTTCAGTTTTTGACATAATTTCAAAGCACCTGTTGCCCTTCACATTGTGTGCAAATTTCATGATGAATTGACTAAAAGAAACGGCCCAAAATGACATGGAAAGACGTCTGGTTCCACTGACTTGCATTAAAACTACAGCATGTTTTTTCCTTCTCCTGTAAAGTTACCATTTTGGAGATACGAGGTTTTGTTCCGACAGCAGCATTATTCTTTCATATTTATCAGATTCATTCATTTTACTATCATCAACATTGCATAGAGACACTCAGAATGTTGCTTTGGATAGTAAATAAAGTGGCTATATTTGTGTTGGAGACATGGCGACCCCTGGTTCCTATCACCATCACTGTAAAAAGATCTGAGTCTCTACAATCAACCATTTCACACCAAACCACTCTGAACGACTTTGTTTAAACATTAACAATCGAATTTTGAAATTAAGAGGGATTCCACTTTTATAAGCCCTTCCTGGGTTTGGTAGACAGGGGCAGTGCGACTCGAGGCTCAGGATCGAAAACCACTGCATAATATTATGTAAAGTCCTGACAGGCGTTTTGATATTTGTCTTCGCTGTGGCGTGTCCCATAAGTCTGCTGTTTGAAGACAGTGCAGTTTTTATGCCAAGTGATAAAGCAGCAGGCGAAAAAACAGAGTAGGTTCCAGCCAAAACGGCGCCTGTTTCTTTGTGACAAGTGCAGTTTCTGCTGATGCATGGCTATCCAGGCTGATTTAATGGAGCCGTGTTGAGATAAATCATTACCTTCCTCCATGCACTTATGCATTTTTCAGATGTAATCTGTTGTTTCCTGCACTGACTGTTTATGCTGTTTATGCTGAAATCGTCAAAGGTGCATGCACATATACTCACAAACGCAGCTGAAATTAACTGAACATCTCATGAAAAATTGAAAAAAGTGCTTGTGTTGGAAACATTAATAGGAGATGTTTACTGTAGAGAAATTTACTGCACCAAAATGCATTTTCTTACCATGAACACAGCTTGGAACATATGTAGGGCCTTTAAAATCTATCGAGTGTTTCTTGAAAGTGTTGAAAGAAGGCTACACAATTAAAATTGACTTTCAAAGATTCATGGGAGAAAAGATAAACTGGAGAAAGGCTTTTAAAATACTTTTTTATGAATATATAAAAACACCATGTGGGGGAGGAAACTGAGTTTGGCCCCCTGGTGATGCCACAGCCATCGTGCCCAGGAGTACAAGGGTCCATGAGTGTCTGTTAACTCATATACCATAATTAGGAGTTAGTGTTCTCCTCCAAGCGTGTTGAGCTGTCCAGTGAAGTCACATTAGCAACCGTTTGAAAAGACGTGCGTCTGTTAAAGCATGTGCTAGCCTTCATCCTCCTAGCTTGGTAGAGAATTTCTAGTGAAATGTCTGTCCCTCGGTAATGTCTTCTGGGTTTGTCTGACACTAGAGGGCGCTCCTGAGTAAGCCCAAAATGAGCAAAATTGCAGTTTGTAATTTTTATACAGAAAAGTGCACTAATTCTCTCAGCTCACATCAACAGCATCGATATTGCAACACTGCTGTTATATTTTTGAGCACTTTTGAACTCTAATTTTACTAACGATGCTTTATGAATGTTCATGTTATCAGTGAGTGTGAGTCAATAAATCAGCCAATGAGCTGAATAGCTCGCTAACCAATCAGCACTCAATAGTGACCTGCTGCTTTTTTTTTCTTCATGGCTATGACTTAGTATTGCATGGGGATGACATCCTAATGCTAATACTTTTTTCCCACACCTTACTCAGACATGGCCACAACTTTTCTATTTCTAACCTCAGGGTCACAGGGGGGTGCTGGAGCCTATCACAGCGGTGATCAGGCAGAAGGCAGGATACATCCTGGACAGGTCGCCAGTCCATCGCAGGGCAGACAGACATGCACAATCTCACACTCACACACACACCTAGGGGCAATGTAGCATGTCCAATTGGCCTAACTGCATGTCTTTGGACTGTGGGGGGGAAATCTGAGAAACCAGAGGAAACCCACACAGACACAGGGGGAACATGCAAACTCCACTCAGAAAGGACCCTTTTCACCCAGCCAGGGAATTGAACCCAGGCCCTTCTTGCTGTGAGGCGACAGCGCTACCCACTGTGCCACCATGCCTACAACTTAATTATCTCAGTCCCACACCTTACCATGCATTAGTGTCTCATTGCCACATGTTAGTAAGCCATGGCCACGCATTATTTTTATTTATATAGTGTGTCACCAGCAAGGCTCCGTGCTTTAGCTCCATTGATCGCATTCATTAAGGACTCTTATGTGCACCATCATATGTTTTGCAGTCATTTTTGGTATAATTGGAGAAATAGGAAGTGGTCAGACTCCCCTTGAACCAGATCTGGTAGTGTCATATGATTGAAGAAAAAAAGTAGTGCTCGGTCTTGGTTAAATTTGGGAAAAAATCCACAAAAAAATCAAAACATCCCGTATAAAAATGTGTACAACTGTGTGCCCATGGTGCTGTTTCTTACTATAAGGAACCGTGAGAGTATAAGATCAGAAAATATGCATCATTATAATTCATACAGCGGCTGATGCTGTAACAATGTACAAATTTGGGTCCGCTTTGAGCCTCCGAGTCTGTAGCTTTACATCAGTCATGTGTTTTGGCACGTTTTTGAGATTGTTTTTGATAAATCAGCAGATTTTTACTGTACACTGTGGCCACGGTTGAAATGTTTCTCCACAGACTTCTATTGCTCGCATGACCCAAATGTCAAAGATGCAGCATCTGAGAAATATGTGTATCTGTGCTATGCTTGACAAGTAAGAAGTGCTGATTCAGCTGAGCACACACACACACACACACACACACACACACACACACACACACACACACACACACACACACATTTATCTCTCTGTGCTGGAGGAGGATCATCAGATATCTTCTCAGTCCTCAGTGCTGTCTGGTTGTTTTGCTTGCTGTAATGATTGGAGGCCAGAGAGGGACCCAACTGAGGATACTGCTAACTTTCACCTCACTCAGCAATGCAGCAGCTCAGAGCAGGCACCCTTTTTAGATGTGAGTACTTGTCTGTTGACTGTATTTTTAGCAAATTTAGAGAAGGCATGTTGTAACACAGCATGTCACACTGTATTTACTGTATATTTCTAAAAGGAATCTTTCAAAATTACCATTTAACCTATTTTTTAATGTGTTATTTTGGAAGTATAATATCTGGTTAACAGTTTGCTTCTATCAACTAACAGTAGATGTTAGCAGTATAAGTAGGTTATATATATATATATATATATATATATATATATATATATATATATAATATAAAACCAATAACGATTGGTCATGACTTCGTAAAGTGTGGAAATGAGATCATTGAGTTGTGGCCATGACTTAAACAGGCATGGGAACTTGATCCTAATGTGTATCCACGATTAAGTTAGGTGTGGGAACAGTATTGTTAAGTCATGGCTCAACTTAGTAAAGCATGGGAACGAGACAATGAAGACATGGCCATTACTTAGTTAGGGATTAGGCCAAGAGCTTAATGCGTGTCCACGACTTAGTAAGGCTCATTCCCATGCCTTACTAAGTTGTGGTCACGACTTAATTATATCGTTCCCACACTGGAATGGCCATTCATTATTTATATTGATACAGGATGTCATCAGCAGGACTCTGTAAAGCACAGATTTCTTCAATTTTGTTTTGACAATCGCCTGCGGTTCTTGGACATCAGAGTTTCAGGCAACAGCCAAAAGTAAAGCATGCCTCAAATTAGCAAGCTGAAGATTCTCCACAAGGGGAAGCTGTTAGCACTCAAGTTGCTCTTGTGCTTTATTGAAAGGGAGGCAACTGGCATGAACCCACACCAGCAGGATCTCATAAATGCGTGTATTTTGTAATCACAAATTTGCATGCATATGAAGTAAAAGGATTGCACACATGCTGTCGATACTGTTGGGACTGCAGCACAAGAACAGCTGTTTGCTGATATGAGTAAGCGTTCAGTTGTACAGAGTTAGGATACTTTAGCTAGGCTGTGGAAATGATCACTAGGGGCGCCATGGTGGAGTGGAGCTTCACATCAGTTTCACTGTGTGCCTTTGATTTAAGAGAACTTTATTGTGTTGTACAACTTGTCTAAGACCGAATAGACATAATTTGGTTTATTTGACTGTAAAAGCAAGATATCAGCATGTTTTATAAAAGATCGCACCCAGACTCACTTCCATCAACTACGCTGGTGTGTAATTATTATTTTTCTTTTCCATGGGTGGCATGCAAGTTTGGTTGGCCTGTAAAATGATGGAGGAGACATTCACTTTACACCCGTAATGTGCTAATCCACTCGGTATCATGTATGAAGTTTAAAGTGTAAGATTTCCCTCACAATGTAAGATTGTGGGCAAATATGGACGACCAATTAAAACAAATTAAAAAATAAAGATCCCACAAGAGAAAAAGCTGCAGGTCCTTGTTGCTGGGTCGTCCGCTTTTGCTGAAGGTTTATGACGCGGCCATGCTCTCCTGTGGCACAGGCAGCGAGGCTTGGAAAATCTGGCCCATGAATAATTTAGCATTCTGAGACCTCCCCTGTTCAGCAGATATAAAGCAGCAATATCAAGATTCAAGATTCTTTATTGCCGCATGGCAGTATTGGTGGTATCTGGATGTGTAAAGACTACAGAAAGTGCGACAGCATACAAATACAACACATGGCAAAATCATAAGAGACGTTGCAATGAGACATTGTAATGATTGTACTCTACCATTGCCTTGAGGAGTTGAGGAGTGCAAATATACTCACTTTATTAGAAATCTAGAGGCCTTGTAGATCTGCATTGGTGTACATTTAGAGACTGTAGCACAGTTTGTGTTAGCCATCAGTTTCTGCAAATAGACATATGTCTTTCTTCCCTTTATGTCTTTACCAACAAGATGGATGCCTTTTTTCTCAACATACAGCTCTCATGTTGAGCGTTACGATGTCCCATTTGAATTTCCAACAGCAAACTGTCTCTGCTTCCTTTGGTAATGACTCTAGAATGGTCAACCCCCCAAAATAAATCTAGAAAACAGTGGTCATGTGGTCAGAAATTGACCAAAGATGATTAGAGTGGTGGGGGGTGATGTATACTATACCAAAAATGGGCTACAGCCTGTAATTGTGCACCTTTTCAATGGTCCCATAAGGAGTTTATAATGATGTGGTCAGGTAGGTTATTTCTGATAAAATGGCTAGAAAGTAAAAGGTGGGTGTGTCTAATAAATTGGCCAGTAACTGTGAGTACAAAGTAGGTGTTTCTAATAAAGCGGCCAGTAAGTGGACGTAGAAGACAGGTGTTTCTAAGACAGTGGTCAGTGTGAAGAAGTACAAGGTAGATGTTTCTAATAAAGTGGCCAGCAAATGTAAGTACATGTTAGACGTTTCTAATAAAGTGTCCAGTGAGTGGAAGTACAAGATAGGTGTTTCTAATAAATTGGCCAGTAAGTGGAAGTACAAGATAGGTGTTTCTAATAAAGTGGCCAGTGAGTGGAAGTACAAGATAGGTGTTTCTAATAAAGTGGCCAGTAAGTGGACATACACAGGAGATGCTTCTACTAAAGTGGCCAGTGAATGGCAGCACAAAGGAGATGTTTCTAATAAAGTGGCCAGTGAGTGGAAGTACAAGATAGGTGTTTCTAATAAAGTGGCCAGTGAGTGGAAGTACAAGATAGGTGTTTCTAATAAAGTGGCCAGTAAGTGGACGTACACTGGAGATGCTTCTACTAAAGTGGCCAGGGAATGGCAGCACAAAGGAGATGTTTCTAATAAAGTGGCCAGTGAGTGGACATTACAACAGTGTAAAACACAAAGTTGGGTTACTTGATCCTAACGTGTGTCCGTGATTAAGTTTGGTGTGGGAACAATATCGTTAAGTCATGGCTCAACTTAGTAAAGCATGGGAACGAGACAATGAAGACATGGCCAATACTTAGTAAGGTATTAGGCCAAGAGCTTAATGCGTGTCCACGACTTAGTAAGGCTCATTCCCACGCCTTACTGTTGTGGTTAATTATATCGTTCCCACACTTTAGTCATGGCCATTCATTAAAGTGGCCAGTGAATGGATGCACAAAGGAGATGTTTCTAATAAAGTGGCCAGTGAGTGGACATTACCACAGTGTGAAACACAAAGTCGGGTTACAGCTGGAGTAAAGGTAAAAAAGCTGAATTTGATGATTTTAGTCTGCAGAGTGAATTTGGTGTGAAAGTAGAGGAGGCAGTGGGTAAGGCAAGATGGAGGCAGATGATCCACTGTGGCGACCCTTAAAGGGAGCAGCCGAAAGAAGAAGAAGAAGAAGAAGAAGAGTCTGCAGAGTGAAAGTGTAGTTGAACATCCTGTCCCTGAATGTTTCAGCATGCACGATTTACTTCAGCGACGCTCCTGACATGTCTAAGATTTTCTACCTGTGACGAGCTGCCTCTTTAAATTACTGCTTGGCTTGGAAAGCACCTGCACTGCTATAAAAAGATGATTGAGCAGGATGGATGTTGGAGCACTCCAGCGAGGTTTCAGAGGTGTTGAGATGGGTCAAGAGTGGTCTATTTTAGGCTCAGAAAGAGGAAGCACGAAGGACCACAGTGAAAAACAGCCGTCTACGTGTAGATACATTTACTGGTAGCCGTTGTTCCATGCTGATTGATGAGATGCAGCTAAGGTTTTTATGTTTATCCTGCAGAGCCTATTGTGAAATGTGAAATATAAAACACGGTTATCTTGTGAACATATTTATTCACACTTACAAATCTGCTGTGAGCCTTTACACATAGAGCAAATATGAGATATCAAGGCATTTAAGCCAACAATCCACCTTTAGCCTACATCCTTCATGTGCTAATACAGTCATTATTAGGGCTCAATCGATAAGAAAGGTTTATGAACTAGTACCGATACTGATTTTAGAGGCAACGAATAATATCAGCCAATGTATTTTATTTCTGTATTATATTTTAACTTCATTCATAGTTTTAGTTCTGAAAGATATCTCTTATAAGTTGTAAATTGTCAAATTTGTTATATTATTTATTTGTTCTGTAGTTCCAGTTCAGTCTGTATTGCAGCGATGTAGTTCAATGGGAAATGAAATGGTTCTCCAGCAGTACAAGTTTTGCTCTGCACCCTTAAAAATGGTTCTGCGAGGGTTCTTTAGTGAGTGTTTTTTTATAGAATGCTCACAGAAGCTACTGAGTCTATAAAAGACTATTTTAATGATTAACTGATTGAGATGTTTCTATTAAAGCGGCCAGTGAGTGGAAGTGCAAGGTAGATGTTTCTTATAAAGTGGCCAGTAGGTTCAAGTAGAAGACAGGTGTTTCTGAGTAAGTGGTCAATGTGAAGAAGTGCAAGGTAGGTGTTTCTAATAAAGTGGCCGGCGAGTCTTGCTCTACACCCTTAAAATGGTTCTGCGAGGTTCTTTAGTGACTGTTTTTATACAGAATGCTCAAAGAAGCCATTGAGTGCATAAAAGATTATTTGAATGATTAATTGGTTCTAATCTGTGATGGAAAAACCAAAATTGTTCTACTGTATGTCATACCAGCAAGGGTTCTGCTATTGTTACAAGTCATAGAACATTTGCTGGTACCTTTCCTTGCTAAGAATGGCATTGTGAGATTGCGAGTTTGAGCTCCTATTGTGTATTATTGGTATGTTTTCTTTAGTGGCAATAATGTTATCAGCCAATGTGTAAACACATATGCAAACATATTCATAGATTGGTCAATGTTGAAAACCTCATATCTTCATTTTCATCATTTTGTCAGTTTTTGACAGAAGTTGAAAATGCCTGTTGCTCTTCATACTGTATGTAAATTTCATGGAAAATAAAAATAATTTAAAAAATTGGTTCCATTGACTTTCATGTTTTTTCCTTCTCCTGTAAAGTTACCATTTTGGACATACAAGGTTTTTTTTTCCCGATAGCAGCGATACACAGTACTGTGCGAAAGTTTTAGGCATCTAAGCAAATTTTTGAACAATTTACCTCAGTGAGTTTATCACAAGTCACATTCATAATTCAAATAAACATAAAAACAATAAAAAGTAACAAGAATTTTGCCACAGAGACTTAAAAAACTAATATAATAATTACATCATGAGCTCAATTTACTGAAGCACTGATTGGTCAAACCAGGAGCTGCTTTTTAACTACATATAATACTGGGCTTCCTCGGGGAGAGGCTTGGAAATGGGTAAACAAACACCAACATCCAGAAAATCACTGTTTATTATATATATGTGTTTTTTATTTATACTATATATATATATATATATATATATATATATATATATATATATATATATATATATATAATATACATTAATATATATATATAATATATTAATTACATATTAATTATATATATATATATATATATATATATATATATATATATATATATATATAATTCTAGAAATTCTGTTTATATTTAAATATTAACACTTTTCTTAGCAAATGAACACAAACTACACAAATAAATAGATTTTGAAAATGTGTCTAGGGTGCCTAAGACTTTCACACAGTACTATATATATATACATGTTACATTTCTTCGAATCAATGTGCATCAATAAATTCACGACATGATCCCATAATATTAATGCAATACTGATATTTTGCCCATATTGTGCAGCCCTTGTTTCAAAGGGGTCTATTTTAGCTCTGATAGATGACATGTGAAGTGGAGCTCAGGAGTCTGTATTCAGTGTAATACTAGTTTCACGTTGCATGTTGATTGATTTGATGCAGCTACAGTTTCCTATTCTATAGCAACAAACACACTCGGTACTCAAATGATAGCGTAGCCCTTAATTAAAGGCCTGCTCCTTTTTTTGCTTCTGGTTATTGACTGGAAAAGCCTCTGTAATGGAAATGTGGTCATGCTGGGAGATGTTTCTTTGTGTCAGAGTGTGTGTCTGTGTTTATATGTATGTTCCATTAGATCTCCTGCGGCAGTATTCTGCCTCGCTTGACTCCTGGGAGGGAACTGCAAGAATATATTCAGCTTAAAACATCTTGAATTCGGGAATTCTTAGAGACCGACGGAGCGGTGACTGAAAGTCAACCACAGACTTCATTTATTAGAGCGCAAATGGAGTGGGCCTTTAGAGGTAAACCCATTCAAAGCGCTCTACAAACGCCTTTCGTGTACGATAATGCTTGAAAGATGCAAGCTTTCAGTGCCGCTACTGGAGCCGGCACTGTAGCTGAGTTAACATTGTTGATTAGGATAATTAGCTGCATTGCTTCAGGGGGAAAGGCATGAAAAGGCATCTTCTTTCAGATGCTTTGGCAAAATGTTAATATCTGTATTTTTAGCAATGTCATGCTTCAGGCATAAGCTGTGGATTGCATAACATTACGTTGACATTTTGATTGTGGTTTTGTAAAGGGACACGGGCACCTACATCACCGTCTAGTGGTGGGTACAGTTACAGTACCAGCCAAAAGTCTGGACACGCCTACTAATAGAACAACCATCTCTATTTTATTATATCCTCACAAGACCTGGTTCATTTTTATACTCTGTGGGAGACATGAGTCCCCAAATAATACTACAAAAAACATATAAGCTACAGTGCTGAAACTTGGTGCGCCATGTAGAGACATCCTGGCCTTTTCAGTGATGTTTTTTTTGACTGGGTGTGGCATTCGTAACAGGAGTCCCGCCTTTTCAAAAAAAAAAAAAAAAGAAGACGCTCCACAACTGGACCTTAAAACCACTGTTGTATCTTTGAGGGGACATTTACATTGTTTGTATCATCATAAATGAAAAGTGTACCTGCACAGAAGCTTTATTTCTGACAGTGTAGGCTAAATGAGCAGATCTGTGTAAATACATTGTTTTTTGTCACAACCTGTTGTTTCCACACAAATAGACTGTACAGATGAATGAACAATGAATGAACAAAAAAGAACTATTTTTTGAGGAACACTCAGTTTTCCATGATCTGGGTGTTACGATAATGACTTTTCAGACTCACTGAAGTGTTTCCTTTCATTCTTTTTAACGGAGAAATGCACATCATGCTTAAAACCGTGGCTTTTTAAACTGCTTAAGTTACAAACAAAACACTAACTTTTGTGCTGAACTCCCACAAAAAATATGTCACACATCATCCACAGCTGACCAGTCAATACTAAGGATGCCTTCTCTGTAGTCACTCATTCAACATGGAGCAAAAGCAAGTGTTGGCTGTTTTCTGTCATCTGGAGCTCCATACTAGTACTACTACTACAGTTTTCAGTTCATTTTTATATTTTTTATATACACCCACGAGCCAAAACATCATGACCCCTCACAGATGAAGTGAATAAGATTGATATTTTGTGACATTTCAAGGTCTGAGATGTATAAAATGGAACAATTTGGCTCTCGAAGTTGATGTGTGGGATGTAGGAGAAATGAGCAAGGGCCATATTGTTATAACCAGATGACTGGGTCAAAGCATCTACTAAACGACAAAGCTTGTGGGGTTCTTCTGGTCAGAAATTGGCAGTACCCACCAACAGCGGTCTGAAAAGGGACAAGCAATGAACCAGCAACAGTGGGTTGGCCGCCCAAAGCTCACTGATGCATGAGGGCAATGAAAGCTATCCCATCTGCTCCGAACCAACAGAAGGGCTACTGGGGTACATGTCACAGAATTTTTTAGCGATGGTCATTGGAGGACTGTGTCACAACAAACTGCTGTCTATGGAGCTGCATTGCTACAGACTGGTCAGAGAGATCGTGCTAACCCTTGTCCACCATCGGAATGGGCACACAAGCATCAGAATTTAATCTTGGAGTGATGGAAGAAAGTTGCCTGGTCCAATGAGTCCCATTTTGTTTGACATCAAATGGATGGCCGGGTACACGTCCAGGATTCATCTGGGGAAGCAATGACACCAGGATGCACCAAGGAAAAAAACCATCCGGTGGAGGGAGTGTGGTGTTCTGGGAGATGTTCCCCTGGGAAACCATGGGTCCAGGCATTCAAGTGGATGTCAATTTGACACATGCCACCAAAACATTTTGCACCTAAGCAAAGTGTCTTCCCCAGTGGGAGTGGCTGCACATCCTGCCACAGTGTACACATTGTTTGGGAACAATTTGGGGAATGTGATGAAGAATTCAGGGTGTTCCAAATTCAAGCCAGCATCCGTGGGATGTGCTGGAACAACAAGTGCAATCTACAGTGGTTCCACCCCACAACTTACAGGACTTGCTGACAACATCTTGGTGCCAAATACCACAGGGCATTATCAGAGGTCTTGTAGAGTCCATGCCTTGATTAGGCAGGTGGTCATAATTTTCAGGCTCATTAGAGTATGTCAGCTTGGTCATTCTTGTCCCCAATGTCACATATCATTCACATTGAGATTTTTGAGTGGCTTTTTAAGGGCACAACATCTACACTGTTAGAAATAAAGTTTCTGTGCAGGTACATTTTTTGTTTGTCAGGGTACAAACAATGTTAATGCTCCCTCAAAGGTACAGCAGTGCTTTTGAGGTCCAATTGTGCACCTTAAATACGTTTTTCCAGGTGAAAAGTACATATTTGTACCTTTTCAGAACCTCATGTTTTAAAACAGAACAATAAAATAAAAAGCCAGTGGAGTCAATACATCTTAGAAAATATCATTTCAGTGGATTATGCTACAGTTATGTTCCCCAGGTACTGAGACTGAGAGGGAACCACCCCAGTGACAAGAGGGGTACTTCCCCAATGACAGTTTACTACCTTTATTTCTGAGATTGTAGTCCTCCCAGAAGAGTAGAACATGCAGTATATACAGTATAAAACACTGGATGATCAGATGTCTACAAATCTTCGGAATGACTGAATTATGTGCATGATGGCTAAAAAAAGGCCAAAAATAATAGGTTCCAAGATTCTGTAGAAGCTCATCTTCAAAAGCTGCCCAAAAAGAAAACAATAAACAACAATACACAGTAGGCTTGTTAAATCAGTCATGTTAAAATAAACGTGCCAACATGCAGGAATTTTACTTCCTTGCCAACATCCTTCATACGTGAGTGGCAGCGCCCTCCAAAACTGTGTGGTGAGCTCGCGCACACCTGCTGAGGCTGGAAAAAACAGCTCCGTTGTGCAACTTTGACAAGCTTTTGGAGCAGGCAGAGCGTCAAGGTGTGAAATCCACAAGTTCAAATAACGCTGCGTTTGAGTGCTGTTTGACTCGCTGTCACTTACTGTAATTATGCGAGCGCGAATAGCTCCTAGACTCGTGCAAGGAGGTTTGCTGCAACTGCAAAACAGCATGATTTATTAGCACGGCTCAGTGATCACAGGGAGGGATGAATAGGAACCTCCTTTGGTTTTAATTTGTAAACAGGGCCATCCTTTTTGCTTGCAGAAACTCGTCCCACTTCCTTTTCAGCAAAGACGTTTCTGACTCTGCTTGCTGTTTGCTGTTAAAGAGCTCATATCAGAGAAAAACACATTTGCTCACCTTTTTGAAATAAAACAGATGCGCTAACACTGTTGATGTTTCGCTTCCCAGTCCAGACAGTCCATATATGGAAACTAATCTGCAAAAACAGCTTGTTTTGAATTCACTGTTTTTGTGATGTCACAATAAGTTTACATATATCCACCTCAGCCTAATGCAGTTTGGCTCCACCCATTCATACTGAAGTTGTAAGGAGTGTTTCAGTCTAGATTGCTTTTTGAATGAGGCATACAGAACAGCCAGTCAGAACAGAGCTCATTTACATTTGTCAGTCTTAAATGCAGAGGAATATACACAGGTGTATGCGAAATTCATGGGCTGGAGGTTAGGGTTAGGGAACCAGCCTTGTGACCAGAAGGCTGAGCTGACCGTATGTGACTGAGGTGCCCTTGATAAGGCACCTAATCCCCAACTGCTCCCTGGGCGCTGTGGATAGGGCTGCCCACTGCTCCGGGCAAGTGTGCTCACTGCCCCTTAGAGTGTGTGTACTCACTAGTGTGTATGTGGTGTTTCACTGCATGGAGGGGTTAAATGCGGAGGTAAAATTCCCCTGTTGTGGGACTAATAAGGGTCACTTAAATTATCACATTGCAATACTGATACTGTTTATTCAAAAATGAGCCCCTAACCAATCACTGACTGTTTTAATGTGTTCTGTGAGCCTTGTGACCAATGGCAGATATTCCCAATGGATGTCACTGTGGGTGTTTGGATGATGGTCCAACGTAACGCAGGGCAATCGTGTTGACTGACTGGCCGATTTCACGTTACAAGCCAAATCACAGCCATTTTCGATGATGTGAAAACAGAAACACTGACATCAACAGATTCATTCATTTGCACATTATAGCAGTGGGTACTGCATCATCAGAAAACCAGGTCATGAAGTGCTAAACCTCCGTTATGCTGTAAATTAGACATCTCCGTCCCACACTGACCTTGCGAAAGCCGACAGGGCTGCCCGCTTTCTCCCACTTTTTTGGCATCGGTGTTTATGTGTGCTCAGAAGCAAAGCCAAACTGTCTTGGTAATTATTTTTGTCCCCATTTGAAGCAGAGATGATTATCATTGCCAAGGGAGCCCTTGACACCAGGGTAATCACCGCACTGAAACACGTCCAGCTCTCTGAAGCGTCCCTGGCCAGTTCCAACAGAGACAGAGCAGGTTAGAATAAACATCTGTCACTGGGAGGGGTGCCATTACAAATGGAAAAAATGATCAAATAGCAAGGTGGAGTTAGCACTATACACCAACTCTGGTTCTGGAGTGTGCTTTCCCTCCATAAACAGCGGCGTCTACACTTTGAAGGCCCAGAATTTGACATTTGTCTTGTATTTTATCTCTTTTTATTCAGTTGTACGTATGATGTTTGGATTTATGTACCAAATAGTCACACTTCATTTTTCATAACCATCGTCCAATCCCTTTAATTAAAGTGGTTGCTCTTGTTACTGTGTCTTTAAGACTGAATTATGCAAATGAGCTCTGTTCTGATTGGCTGCCCTGTAGTATGCTTTCCAGGCTGAACCACTTTCTATAACTTCAGGTGAATGGGTGGAACTACACTGCTGTCGGCCGAGTAGGTGGAGATATGTAAATGCATGTTTGTGACATCACAAAAGCAATTCAGAATGAGCTATTTTTGCATCTTGGTTACTATATATGGGCTGAATGGACTGAGGAAGGTGAACACAGTACACATTAAAATATTTAATTTAATATTGATGTATTAACGTTGAATCAAAGGGGAATTCCACTGAAAATTCAAAAATTCCGGATTATTAAATCATGGAGGTCTAAAGAAAGTGACAAAGTTTTGAAAGTTTGACACAAAATGGTTGGTGGTGTTAAAAGCCCACATGGTAATCAATGGTTTATTTATGGTTTCAAGTATTTGGAAACGTATGGTAAACAAAAGGCAAATAGTATTAAGCAATGAGCTAATTATCAATGTATAGTCATTTCTTGTTACATAATAACTGGGAATGATTTGATCAGCAAGGTTTTATCACCAGTATGTAATGTAATATTATAATATTGATTATTTCTATATATGATTTTGGTACATCATTAGTGAGCCTGATTATGTATTCATTATCATAACTATAGTAATAAGTGGAGTAATACTTCAGAAGCGAGGGCTTGCTGCTTCTGCACGTTTTAGCTATGTGGGATTTCTTTGTCTATTTTTATAGATATCAGTGTGAGAAACCACATAAGCAGGTCTACTATGGGGTAGCGAAGGGGAATTCCACCCAAATTTCAGGATTTCTGCATATTTCAGCAGCTGAAATGTAAACAAAGTCATTCAGAGTGGTTTAGTGTGAAATGGTCGATTATAGAAACTCTTTACAGTGGTGGTGATAGGAGCCAGGGGTCGCCATGACTACGACACAAACACAGCCATTTTATTCATTCTTTATTATTTATTAACTATCCAAAACCACCAGTGAACCTACGCGAATCTGCTGAGCTTAATATGGAAGGTTGATGATGGTAAAATAATAAAAATCCTGAGATAATAAGTTTTCTTTGGGGACTATTTTGCCTCAGCATGTATCCCTCCACCATCCAGACCAAAACCTATTAAAATCTGTCCTAAAACAATGCCTCGGACATCATACAGCATATTCCTAACCATTCAACATCATAACGTTTTATGAGGTGGACATCCGGTTCCCATCACCACCACTGTGAACGGGTCTGACTTCTCTGTACTGGCACATTTCACACCAAACCGCTCTAAATGTCTTCGTTTACATCTTAACCGCCTAATTCTGCAGACATTTGTGAAAAATCCTTCTTGTTTTTTTTTATTTCTTCCTCTGGGTTAAAGGGACAGGAACAGCTATGGCTTGATCTGATGCAACTGCACACAGTTATAACTGAACAGAGCAGTAACAACTGTTCACATTTTCATCACCAGATGTGCTGGGATTTGGAATCATATAGGGAATTCCACACTTTGCTCTCAAAGATGAGTCTTAACATCCGCCGACTAAGTTAGACGTTGGCCTGTGCAGTCGAAAGAGGGCTGACATTGCTTCAAACGCTCCTCAGATCCAGACTGCAGAGTGACTGTGATGTTCAGACCTGTTTTCCTGCTTGTTTGCCCTGAGAGGAGAGCATGGGAACATGTGCAAATCTGGAGGTGCGAGGCAACCAAATCAAATTAAAACATCAGCGCAACCATGTTTATTCATGAGGCTGCCAGCACAGTAAGTGTGGCACATTTCATCTAAAGGTGTAGATCCTTTCGCTACGCTTTCGACTACAAGCATCCGAGAGCGGATCGCGAGCTTATTACTCCATCTGCTCCTGTCCCAGTGGACCGCTCTGATTTATGAAAGCCCACCACTTTGTCCTGCTCCCTGTTCTTCAGCTCTAATCCCCAAAAAACACCCTTAAATAAGAACAATGGCCTGAGCATTACTTCAGCCCTCTCCATGCATGGTGGTATTGCTGTGTTAAAGGGGAATGCCACCAGTGTTGTCAAATGTCTGCATGTTTAAACAGTTAAAACATGAACATGAGTCATTTGGAGGGGTTTGGTGTGGAGTGCTCTGTTCTAGAGAAACCTACAGGGTCAGAATTGTTAACAGTGGTGGTGATAGGAACCAGACGTCTGAAGAATTTCATGCCTTTGCAAGCTCCCTCGCCACAACTGTTTCAGAGAAAAAAGCCATTTTTTGGATGTCACTATGTTTGCCATCTTCAACTTTATCTGTAAACACTTATGTAGGTTCACTGGTGATATTTGATGATAAATAAAGTGGCTATATTTGTGTTGGAGACATGGTGACCCCTGGTTCATATCACAACCACTGTGAAGACATCTGTCTCTATAATCAACCATTTCACTGTAAAATCAAATCCTTCCGAATGGAATTTCTACCATTAAATGATGTAGAAATGATGAAAAATCTATTTTGATACTTTGACCCTTTGAATATTTTCGACCCTGAGGGAGAAATGGCTTAGAAAATGTGTGTGTGTGTGTGTGTGTGTGTGTGTGTGTGTGTGTGTGTGTGTGTGTGTGTGTGTGCGAAGTGAGGGCCCGCTGCTTCTACAAGATTTCAGCTATGCAGGATTCCTCGGTCCGTTTTTATAGATAAGTGGGCAGCCCTATCCACAGCATCCGGGGAGCAGCTGGGGGTTAGGCGCCTTGCTCAAGGACACTTCAGTCACATACTGTTGGTTCAGGGGATCGAACCAGTGACCTTCCAGTCACAGGACCTCCAGCCCATGACTACCCCACCCAGATATCAGAGTGTAAAACCACATATGCAATTTATCAAAGAGGTAGCAAAGGGGAATTTCACCCAAATTTCAATATTTCTGCATACCTTAGTGGTTGAGTCATTTTCTTTCAGATTTCTTTACAGTGGTGCTGATAGGAATCAGGGGTCGCCATGACTACAACACTAATATAGCCATTTTATTCACTATCCAAAACCACCAGTGAACCCACACGAGTCTTCTGAGTTTATATGAAATGTTGATGATGGTGGGAAATCTGAAAAACATGTTTTCTTTGGGGGCTATTATACCTCACAACATCCTGCATGTACCCTTCCACCATGAATGGATTTTAAAACATGCATTTTCCATACCATTTCATATAATAACTTTCTGAGAAGGGGTTTTTAGAGGTAAACGTCTGGTTCCTATCATCACCACTGTGAACAATTCTGGCTAGATTTTTTTTTTTTCTTTTCAGAACAGAACATTTCACACCAAACCACTCTGACTCTGTTTACATCTTAACCATTTAATTTAATTATGCAGAAACTGTGAAAAAATCAGTGGAGTTCCCCTTTAACAACTCATGGCTCCAGTGCAAAAACACATTTTTGGCTGAATTATCACTTGAAGGTCCAATCCGCTATTTTTTTCCTGAAAGCAGGAAGGTGCGAGCCACACAGAGAGGCTTTCGCTCCTCAGAGTCAGGCAGAAATGTGAAATGGAGGATAAACAGAACGCTGGGAGGGAAATGAGGTCAGTAAATTCAGGCGGCAGGCGTTTTCAGTAGAGGAGCAGAGCAGCCCGGGACGATAATAAAGCGCGGCAGCAGCGGGACGGAAACTCCACTCCTTAAGGTGCCAGAGGTCCCGTCTCCAGAGACACCTGCAGCTGCTCCACATCCACCGCCAGGCTCAGCGGTGAAAGGGGGTGAGGTGGGAGGGGGGTTGGGGGACAGAGTAGGCAAAGTAGCTGCATAACAAACACTCGCAGTCTCTAGAAACTTCACAGCAATAGGTCGGGACTGACGGGGCACGAGAAAGTCGCACGAGCGAGAAAATTTGCTGACCCGGTGCTTTTATTTATTTTTAGGCCGGCGCTGTGGTGCATGGCAAAGCCCTGATTACCTGATCGGTGTAGTGCAAGAGCGATTGAGACAGGAGGAGATCCAAGCGGAGGTTTAGTGCTCTAATCGAGAAAACTGTTTAACCCACTGAGATCAGGGCCACCAAATCAGAGCATCATACACAAAAATATGAACCCAAACAAGACCAAGAACGACAGGAGAGACTAGAAACCTAGATCCGAATTCAATGTGAAATTCAAGAATCCATTAGAATATATTTAATCATTTTCACTGCTAATATGTGTCTAATACTGTCACTAGAGCATAACTGGTAGCTAAATGGCTGTTGGGATAGTGGTTGGGATAGTGTAGTGGTTAACAGCTCTACCTTCTACACTGTAGACTGGGGTTCAAGCACCCTACACTGTACCAATGAGTCCTTGGGCAAGACTCCTAACACCACCTTGGCCTACCTGTGTAAAATGACCACCTTGAAAGTTGCTCTCGATAAGAGCGTCAGCCAAATGCCGTAAATGTTATTACATCTGTTTTGCAGGTAATGATGACTATATGTTGTTATTTAAGTCACTGATTTATTTTATACTATTTCATTTAATATTATAACTTTTGACTATTTGGCTATAAAAAACAAAGATTAAAAGAAAAATAACAAGGTATGTAAAGACGGGTGAAGTTTCAAATCATACACTCTAAGTCCATGCAGTCCATATATGGCAAGTCAGCTAAAAAAAAAAAAAACGCCTGTTTTTATGATGTCACATTCCTTTTATGATGTCACAAACATCATAGCACATTCTGTCTATTCAGCCTACATTCAGCCTGTTGGTCACCATAGCAATGCAGACAACTATCTAGCCTAACTAGTAGCTAATGAAGTGGGCAAGTTTCCTGCCAGAGAAGCGAGAAAAGCAGCAATAGCTGAGCTAAAGCTTAAAGCAGAGCAAGTAAGTCTGCGTTTTTGTATATATGTTTTATCGCCTACACTAATACATTAGTACCTACTGAGACATATTTACAGCCAAGATGGTGATATGGACATTAACAGGTTGAGACTCCCAAGATAGTCCGATTTTTGTTAAAAGGACAAAATAGCTTTGCGTAACATTTGGGTTGCCGATCCCTGATCTATACGAAACAAACCAAACAATATGCTAGTTTGTTAACATTACATTTTAACATGAATACAACAGATGTAACAATGGCTAGATATTTAAATTAGCCTGGTGTGCCCCTTTAAACCCAGCCCATATTTCATATCTTTGCCTATTCAGCTCACGTCAGTCCCACTCACATTGAAGTTCTAAGGAGTGTTTCAGGCTGGAATTTTGATTGAATTACAACAGAGAAGCCAATTAGAATAGAGCTCATTTACATACATGAATATGGCTGAAGACGTTTTAGTACATTAAACGACACATATGTTAATTAAACCTCACTTATCCCATACAGTTAAATAGGCTGTCTTCTCTTCTATGCTGTTCTGATGTATTAGTTTAGGATAGCCATGTATTAGTTTGGCAGTTAACAAAGAGGTGAGCATGAGCAGCACTTTAAGCGGTGGCGCCCTCTAGAAGCGTGGAGGGGAATTACGGGGTGTTAATGTGACAGTGAGACAGCGCTGTAGAACTTCAGGTCATGAAACTCCAGCTTGTTTCGCCGAGGACGCAGCAATGTTCTTTCAGCCAGAACAGCGGCGTCTTATTCAGAAATGGAGTCGGAGGAGTCATCCATCTGGGAGGGGGCCGATAAACGGGGCAATTTCCAGCCCATATTTGCGGTGATAAACTGTGCCCCCGCAGTTCAATTTGAGTCTCCTGATTAGAGCGCAGCTGCCTAGCGACGGAGCGCCGAGGCACCTTGCGTTTCTGACAGGAGAGACCAGAGTCGTTTTTTTCCCCCTACGTTCTCGCAATTATGAGGAATGTGACTCAGTCGGAGGCACCAGGAGGCGAGCGACATCACGTTTCATTCCACAGGTAATTAGATGGATTATCAACAGCACGGGAGCACAAATTAGCATGCGCTACATTCTGCTTTTGAATCGCGACCGATTTAGGCCTCCCGCCAACCTTAATTTAATGACAGAGGCTCTACCCCCCTCTCCCTACGCTGCTAAAGATAAAGCTGCTGCAGAGGAACATTTTTGGAAGTGAGACAAAAACAGCAGTTTTATGTAAATGAGACTTTTTAAAGGCACGTAATGGGAAGGTTCTGTACCCAGTGAATGTAAAAAAAGGGGGAGAAAATACAATTTAGAGAAGCACATACAATAAAAATACATTTTAAAATAACAGGCTAGTGCACAGTTTACTCATTACAGACATTTCACGCATATTTTATTGGAATTTTGGATTAAGGTGCTAATGCATGCATTTTCCCTTAATGTTTGTTTGTTTATTTATTTATTTATGCCACATTGGTGTAGTTTAAATTCTTTTTTCACCTCTACTAGAATTTGAGTTTAAAGAGAATGGTCCGAAAAAGAGGAAACATCCAGTGAGCGGTCAGTTGTGTGGACGAAAATGCCTTGTTGGTGTGAGAGGTCAGAGGAGAACGGGCAGACTGGTTCCAGATGATAGAAAGGAGGCAGGAACTCAAATAAACAACCAAAATCTCTGAGGAACGTTTCCAACACCTTGTTGAAAGTGTGGCATGAAGAATTAAGGCAGTTCTGAAGGCAAAAGGGGGTCCAAAATTTTTACTAGCAAGGTGTACCTAATAAAGTGGCCGGTGAGTGTATATACAGTGGTGCTTGAAAGTTTGTGAACCCTTTAGAATTTTCTATATTTCTGCATAAATATGAATAAATATAGGTTCACAGACTTTTACCACTCACAAATATGTAATATTGGATCATTTTCCTCAATAAACAAACGACCAAGTTTAATATTTTTGTGTCATTTGTTTAACTGGGTTCTTTTTATTGACTTTTAGGACTTGTGTGAAAATCTGATGATGTTTTAGGTCATATTTATGCAGAAATATAGAAAATTCTAAAGGGTTCACAAACTTTCAAGCACCACTGTTTATACACACACATATATACCCACACTTAATATTGTATTCAGGTACCATTGTGAACACAGCAATGGACACAATCTCTCAATCTCTCAGCGCCCCTCTGCAGCGGCCCTGCTGTGATTCAGACTCATTGCTGGGCCTGCTGGTCCATGATGCTCGTCTGGATAACCTCTCCTGACATTTACACGTGTGAGGAGCGGGGCACAGCTGGAGTGGTGTCATTTACATCTTCACTGCGGTCGTGTTGGAGTCTAGTCCGTGTCCGCGCCCCTCTGGGTGTGTGTCGAACGCCAAAGCCAAAGGAAGATGAAGTGTATCACCGTCTGGGCCTTTCATCTCACATCATCTCACACTTGCACTATCCAACGGGAGCTGCAGGAAGCCTATTAGCTAGAAGCTAGCTGTGTGCACCACAGAGGGGCAAAAGTAAGACAAATTGGGGTCCCCAGTTCAAAGAGTTTGTGTGTGGGAGCGTATTTGTGACAGCTAACTGCTAAAGTTTAGCAAGCTAGTGAAAGCCGATAACAAGGACATACACTGTGACTGATGTGAAGCACCACACGTCCACAGAGTCTCTGACACTCGTATTTGCCCAGTGGTCATTCCACAGCCTCCCTAGCTGAAATGTTATTGTTCTAATCAAATTCATGTTGTCAAATTGCAACCGTGGCAACAGTGAAAGTACTTTAGATTTGCATGTTTGCATATGTTGTGTTTCAGGTCTTTAAATAAGGCAAAAACTGAAATGTTACAGTTGTGTGTGGCAACTATAGATGGTACACAGGTTATCTTAGATGTTGGAGTCCAGCTTTTAGGATAAAATAATGTTAATGTTACCCAAATGTTAGTTGGTCACCCCATTCCATTATTTATACAGATGCATAGCTAAAAAACTGTTCACTGTTATTGATCTCTGAGATAATAGAACGGATCATCCACTCACCAAGTGACTTCTCTTTCTTCTTTGGTTGCTTGATAGTTTTTAACACTTCAAATATGTATTTCTTTTTTTCATGTTGTGTAAACATAGAAACTGGTGCGGTACAATCACTGAAAAAGTTGCAGCATAATCTTGGAAATTGATGTAGTGTAACCATGGAAAGTAGAACTTATTCCTTTCTTCCAGGCAGCCCACATGCAGGCCTATTAGATGAGTGAGTTTGCAAGTTTGAAATAACAGAACACACACTGTAATCTAGAGCCATTAACAGGAATCGGTGATAGATCTCTTTTTTGTATTGCTCACACAATAGTAATTATTCATCGTTTGCCTCATTATTGTGGCTATGCAGCGAGACATATTTGACTAGCAAATGGGCCAGTGTGGGTGTGAGCCCTAAATAATAAACAGAATGCCTAATTCAGCTTAATCATCCAACGATTGTTATTGTTATCCCAGACTTTAATTACTTGAGTCAAGAGAGGTGAATGGAAGCTGCTCTGAGTCATAAAGTCATGACGAAGACCTTGCTGTTTATTTCCTGAGAGAGGCGGGGATCAATTTTCAGGCCGATTTTTAGTCTGGTGGACTTCAGAGTTCACCGATCTCTGAAATGTCCAGAGATCAAAGATTAAAAGCATGTTAGAGCTTTAGAACCTGAGAAACCAAATATAGGTCTGAACACAGCCACGTTCAACTGGAAAGGGAGTTAAACTCCACATCTCTAATGATAGTGCCTGCAAAGTCAGTATAGTCAGAAACAACTTAGCTTGGATAACTAAAGCAGCAGCCAAAAATGAAATTTGAATATGACCGGAAAAGTTTACAAACAAAAAAAACCCAAAAACAACACATGAATAGTCGGTCCAACTGAATTTGGACAATTATTTCAATCAGGGAAGGCCAAACTCCAAATAAATGATGCAAATAAACAACACAAAAACACGAAACACTTAAAGATTTTTTTTGCTTTTTAAGACTTTTTGCTCATTAAAATTTGGATATTAAAAAAAATTACAATACAAATATAAAAGAATGCCATTATCTCCTCATGAAACAATCCAGTGGTCACACTGGGTGGGCTACTTCTGTTTTTAAAAAAGCAAAGTAGAGTGGAGAGTCCCAGCTTTTCCATGTAGCTCTAATACTAATACTTTAGACTGAGTTGGTTTTGGAGATGCAGCTTCTCACACGATGAAGACAGGCAAAAAAAAAAAATATCTGTTGAATTTTCAAAACGTCTGTGATATTTAGTGGCTGAGATGCTAACAACGCTAATGAGTAATTACAGTAGGGGTGATAGGAACCAAGGGTCAACATGACTACAACATAAATGTAGACATTTTATTTACTATCCAAAACCACCAGTGAGCCTTCATGTGTTTTCTGAGTTTTATATGGAATGTTGATGATGGCAAAATAGTGGAAAATCAGGAAAAAAGTCTAATTTTTTTATTGGGCACAATTTTGCTATTTCACTAGACCCTACATGCATCCATCGCCCATACATTGTGAGCCAAAACCTTCTCAAAACTGTATAAAACAATGTCTCATTGTAACGGCAGGACAGAGTACCAGACGCTTGCGGATAAAAAGGAGATAAGGTTTAATCACCAAGTAATGAAATGATCCAAAAAGGGGCAAAACACAAATCAAAGACAGAGTCGAATCCACATAGGTCATACACAGGTCAGTCCAAACAAGCAACAGTACAAGAGGGCTAGGCAAGATAAACGTGGCAAAGGATCAGAACACAGGAAATGTAAACAAGACAGACTGTAAATGCTCAGTGATCGCATAGCAACACCTCGCAATGTGTCTATCTGAAGCCTGGGCTTAAATACTCTAAGCAGACTAATGTGTACAGGCGTAGTGAGTCAGTAATCTGGGGACTAAGATCGCTGATAGGACCATTGGGAAAACATGTGATCTTCCATGGATTCTTGGGACTTTGAGTTCTCTAAGATGGAGTCTGCAGGCACATGATCCATCATGTGATCTCCCAGAGCATTCTGGGAGATGAAGTCCGTGACACTCATCAGGCAGCATGTTCATATATGTCTGCATTTTTATGTGATGTTTACTTTTTAGAGGTGGACGTCTGGTTCCTATCACCACCACAGTAAACAATTCTGACTCTAGAACGGAACATTTCACACCAAACCACTCCGAATGTTTATCTTAAGTTATAGAATTACACAGAAATGGAAAGAAATCAGTGGCATTTCCCTCAGCCAGAACTATATGATTCACTGCAGTAAGCAGAAGCATTTCTCTTAAAAAAAAAAAAAAGAAGTCGGTGGGCTCTTTCCGGAGGGAGAGTGGGTGGAATCTTAAGTGGACCATCCCACCGGTTTCTGCTGACAAACAACAACAGGAAGTGATCCATTAGCATATCTGCTTTACAGCACTGCCCTGCAGAGAGAAAAAAAAAATCTGCAACAGGGAATTAAAGAGGGACAACAAACAAAGAGCGAGAAAGAGGAGCAAACTCACATCTGTGCTCTGTCACTCATTTACTTCCATTCAAAAAAAAATGATTTGCTTGATGAAGGCAGAAATGAAAACAAAGCAATCATGACAGCACAAGTTCAACCATCCAACAAACAGGAGTTAATTTACCTGAGAGTTTCTTTGTTGTGGAAAGTAAATGAGCAAAATAGTCATTTGAATAGATTAATAACAATAAGGAGGCAGTAGTAATAACAAGCGAAATCACTAGAGATAAACATCAATAATAAAAAACGACAAAGCAAAAACTCCTGGCAGAGCGGGGGGGGGGGGGGGGGTTGGGGGGGTGTTGGAGGTGGCTGCTGGGGGAGATGGGGGGTTGAAATTGATTAGGGATGAATTATCTTCTGTTTAATTCGATTCCCTGCTAACCTGGCATGCCTAATTTATCTGGATCACACTCTGCAACACCTTGACCGGCCAAGCTGTTAGTCTGCGCTGTCACTTGGGCTGCGTTAATTACTTGGCGTTGCGACAGGGCCTGTCCTGCTTAGGAGTGCCGCACAAAATGACCCAGCCACACAGTTCCACATGCAGCTGCATGGATCAGCTACTCTCTGACAGAATAGCATTCTCAAGTACAAGGGCGCGACATTGGTATCAGAAGTGGGACTAAGGGGTGGGTTAGAGCCTGCATCCACACATACATAAAAATGGCTAATCTTAATTTTGCAAACTAGCTAGCTAATGTAAAGTTAGGTAGATAAGATAGTTAGCTTACTAGTGCTAGATATGTGCATTCTTTGCTGGGCAGTCAATGTAAATGGCTGTATCATAGATTCATATCCTCTATGCTGGAATAGATGTATTATCACATTCATACATCATACAAAAACCTCTTTTCACTTTTACTTGAAAACAAGCTATTCCTTTTCATGAGAAATGGGTCAATTGAAATGGTTCTAATGGGTTCTTTAAGGATTCTTTAGTAAAAGCAGTGGTTATTTATTAAATAATGACTTCTCAAAGAACCATTTGGCTCATCCATGATGAGTAATCTGTTGTGTATGGTCATTAAAAAGTTCTACAGGGCACCAAAGTTCTAATAACGTCATAGTCATAGAAGTGTACTGATTTGTACTTTGAGTACAGTATTGTTGGATAACCCCTTAAAATCCCAAGCTTATTGCATACTAAGGCTTATTATTCAGTAACTACAGAGACTTCAGTGCAAACTGCTTGAGATTTCATTAGGTTATAGAGGTGTATAAGAACGTTTGGCACACCAGCAGGCCTTGGCAATTTAAGGGGGTTACCATACAGTCTTTAAAAAAAGACCCTCAAAGGGTTCTTTGAGCAATGCCATAGTTGAACCATGCCCTAAAGAACCGCGTTTGTAAACAAATTCATAAGTGTGAAGATTCTTCTAAAGGCTTAAATGTTCTGTACCAATTCAGATGTCCTTACTAACAGCGTTCACATCATGTGGAGGTTCATTAAACTTTGGAAAGGCTCTTCACACTTCAAACGTCTCATTTGCAAATGCTGGTTCTCCAAAGAACCATCCATTGCAGGGTACCAAAAGTGGTTCTATCATGGGATATTTGTTAGGAAATACTCTGAAAAGTACAAATTAGTCTCCCTCCACCTCTGTTCTCAGAGGCTGCCCAATTGACTTTCTTTGTTGAACCTCCTCCTCGGTGTGTTCTCCTCTCTTCCCTGATTGGAGGATAATAATTCACTGCCCAGGTAAAATTGGAACAATAACTCAGACCATTAGTGAATTAGTTTGTTTTGAAAATCGCCCATTGATCGTGGGCTCTGCTGATTGGGTTGAGGCCTGCGTGGGCATTTAATTATCCCGACAGCGAGAGTGCTGAGGCATGACTTCTGAAGGTCAAGGCGCAGGAGAGAGCGGCTGGGTCCTAAATAAGGCAGCGCAACAGAAAATCCAGTGCAAACCCAGTTAGGCCTCTCTCTCCTGCTCTCGACCGGTCTGCGATTGTAAGTGGCAGGCCATTAGCGTGGCTGTCCAGACCGGGCAGAAAGCGTGGATCATTTTCATAATTTGCGTGGCTTGCATGCTTGGCAGGAAGGATTGAGCTCTAGCTTCAGCAGCACTGCCTTCAGACTACCTCGGAGCTCACTGGGCTTCTTGGAATATGGAAACATATACAGTAATAAAGCTTTATTTTTATACCTTAGTAGGAGGTGGGAACATACATGCACATAACACATATAGGAATGCATGTACATATAGAGTAGGTATATATCGCTGATGTCGGAACTCAACCTTGTATCTACTTTTTGACAAAATTTGATAATCCATATTGCCCTTTACATTGTGGGTAAATTTCATGATGAATGGACCAAGAAACGTCCCAAATCGACTAGGAAAAACGTCTGGTTCCATTGACTTCCATTAAAAGTAAAGTTTGATTTTTCCTTCTCCTGTAAAGTAACCATTTTGGAGATATGAGGTTTTGTTCTGACAGCAGCGATATGTAACAATATACTCCATGAGTGGTATATATGTATAAGTACTTATATGTAATGATTTCATATCCAGTATGTATTACAATTATGTAAATATCAATATGTATAATAACTCAATGAACCGCTTGTATGTGTAGGCACATATATCTAACAATAATATGCCACAAATGCACTGTATATGCTTAGTTGAGTCAAGAACGTATATGTAATAATAATATATATGTGTTTTATAGTATTTCCCTCTTTTCTCTACCAAATTAGGCCCTTTTTTTTCCTGAAAAATTACAAAAACAAACACAGCCAACACACACCGTTGGCCCTGCTGGTGCTCAGTTGATTGACGCACGTCTAAAGCTGACGCTGCTGCCACCGTCGAGCAGCACTTTCAATTGAGTCTTGGTGAAAGATGTGCTGGGAAGGATTAGGATTCTGACATGGACTTGTTCTCAGGAAGCAAATATCTAGGTCATTGTAATGCAAGGATTAGGAACCGCAGGGTCCAACTTTCCACTCTGTACTGCCTAAGATATATACTGTATTTGAAATTTAAAACTGTAGAGATGAACTGCAGGATAAACTCAAAATGAGAATTCTGTAATCTGCTCAGATTAAAGAAATCAAAAACAGCGTCATCCAATGAATTGCTTTTGACAACTAGGACCGACTAAAGAGAAAACTACACATATATATATATATATATATATATATATACACGTGTAATGTTTTGCAAAAACAACCAAACGCGCTTATTAATTTCCCTACATTTCCTACAGACACACACACACACACACACACACACACACACACACACACACACACACACACACATATATATATATATGTATATATATATATATATATATATATATATATATATATGTGTGTGTATGTATGTATGTATGTATAAAATTACATGATAGTATATTATATAATAATAATAGTAAACATGGTTTTTACTCAGTTTCGGCAACATGTTTAAGATGAATAACACTATAGAAATGTAGGAAAGTTAAATAATAATAAGAATAAGTAATGTAGGAAAGTTAATAAGCATGTTTGGTTCTTTTTCTAAAACATACATATCTCTCCAGTTTCACTGTTTTTGACATAATTTAAAAATGTATCTTATCCTTTACATCGTTGTCACGTCCTCTGCGCCAGCCACGCGAGACAGGGACTCCACATCCCAGAATCCCTTGGAGTCTCACATGACATCCTACTCCCCACCTCACTCCAGGCGGAGATCTCAGTCTCCTGATTATTAAGGATTCACACCTGCGTTAGTAATCAAGGGACTCTTAGGTTGAGCCCAGACTTTCACCAGCCTCCATGCGATGTATTGTTCTGACTACCTTACTGAGCATTTATTCGTGTGCCGTTTTGCTTTCATGTGCTTAAGACTTCCGTACTGGTTTGATGTCTTTCGTTTTTTGCCTTGCCCCTACCTTGGATACCTCTGCCTCTGTCTTTTGGATTTGTACCTTTTTGACTCTAGCCTGAACTGTGACTACGATTCTGTTTTGCCCTTTTGTGGATTGCTGTACTTTAACGTGTCGTTATAAAACATGCTTATTTCCTATCTGCATTCATCTGCGACTCCCTCATCCTCAAATTAAATTAATCAAAGTAAATTACAAGAAGAATGGACCAATAGAAATGGCCCAAAATTACTTGGAAAAGATTCTGGTTCCATTGACTTCCATTAAAAGTATAGTATGTTTTATTTCTTATCTTGTAAAGTTACCATTTTAGAGATACAAGGTTTTGTTCCGACAGCAACAATATGGTATTCTTGCTTGGAGGTTTGCCTTAGTCCCAAATCTAGGACTTTATTGCCTGTGCAGATATTGTGATATTTGTTATCATTAAGTTATACATTAAATTTTTACTATGCAAAAACGGAAATATAATTATGTAAATAGTTACAAAGATAGTTACATAATGACTAATATTTACATAACTGTACGTTTTATCTATGGTACTGCAGTACTTCTACACTCTTTAAAAAAGTGGTTCTTTAGCAAAGGCAATGGTTCTGCATAGGACCCTAAAAAATATTTGCATACTTAAAGGGTTCCTTGCATGGTGAAATTGTTCTTCAGATTGAGAATTCCTTGTATAAGTCTCTATTTAGAACCTTTGTTTGAAAAGGGTTCTGTGTAGCACCAAATAACGTTTCTTCTATTATTAGTATATCAAGCTTGTAACAATGGATGAACCCTTTTTTGTGCTATATGGAACCATATACAACACATTCCCCATCAATCTGAAGAACCATTTCACCCTGTCTGCATAGAACCATTGAAGAACCATCTTTTTAAGAGTGTGGAGCATAGAGTAACCACATTTTCACTAAAAATACACAGCAAGGCCAAATTATAGAGAGGTATGGCTGGTCTACTGTGTCCATTGCGCACCTTCAAAAAAATAAAATATCATAACGCAATGCCAAAAGTTTGTGGACACTTGCTTGTCCAGTGTTTCTTCTCAAATCAATATTAACAGGGAATTTGCCCCCCTTTGGCTGCAGTAACAGCTTCTGCTCTTCTGGGAAGGCTTTACTAGATGTTGGAACATGGCTGTGACGATTTGGCTGAACGTTAGTGAGAGCAGGTACTGGTGTTGTTTGGTCTGTTTTGGATCGCAAATCATCTCAAAAGTACTAGATGGAGCTCCATCAGTCCCACTGCTCCACAGCCCAATGCTGGGGGGCTTCAGACCCCTCCAGCCCATGCTTGGCATTGGACATGGTGACTTTAGACTCTTGAGCAGCTCCTTCAGACCATCCCATTCTATTGGTCATTACTTTTCTATTTAGAGCACGCAAGCTCATTAGAAAGGCTGTCTGGATATTTTTGGACACATAGTGTATTTCTGCCATCCTTACTGTGAATAAAGCTGCAGGAACTGATTGACTGAGGCCGTCCCTGCTGTTTCCTCCCCCTGGACCTCACAGTCCGCTCAATAAATCGCCACAAAGCGAATGACACTCTTGAATCCATCCCCAGACTCCAGGGGATGGTGAATACAAATAGGGGACAAGCCTCTTTCTCTGTGAACTTAGAGGAACAGAACAAAGCACTAGCCCCACGAGGTGCATGAATGAAGCAGGGAAGAACGAACCACACAGAGTGTGTTTACAGGATCGCACAAATCCCTCCCTGTAATTTCCCTCTGTAGTAAACCAACAGGGGTTGATTGAACGGGAAGCGAGCTTGGCTCTCCCGGGCAAAAGAACGCTGATTGAGCCTCTGTTTGGGTCAGGGAGCCTTCATTCTTGTGCTTTCTAGACTGGATGTGTAAAGAGATGTTCTCTCTTTGTGTTTTTTTCACAGCTGACCTGGACTAATCGGGTTTGTGAATAACACCCTTGTCCTGATCTCCAGTCTACAGCATGAAAATAAGCAGCAGCAGTTTTACACATTTAACCCACGTTATTCAAAAATGCAGAATCAATGGGCCTCGTTTACCAACTTTTCGGTTTTTAAGCGTTTATTTTCATTTTCAAAATAGTAGCAAATAACATCAAAAGTGCAGGAGGGTTACATTGTACAGGAGAAACAAAAAAGAAAAAATAAACAAATAAAAATAAAAATAATAATGTACTTACAATCCAGGGTGTCAGCTTTTAAACATACACTTACATATCGCTGTTGCTGGTACAAACCTCGTATCTCCATTTCTGTCATTTTTCAGGGTTTGACATTTTTTGAACATGCCTGCTGGCCTTTACATTGTGTGTAAATTTCATGATGAACAGACCAAAGGAAACGACCCAAAATGACTCGGAGAGACCTCTGGTTCCATTGACTTCCATTAACAGTAGAGTATGTTTTTCACTTCTCCTGTAAATTTACCATTTTGGAGATACGAGGTTTTCAACTGCAATATAACAGGTATCTCACAAGTTGGACCAGGTTAGTCTTGGTCCTTTTTTGAAATAGGCGAACAGAGGACCACATATTCTATCAAACTGTTCATTGTTTAAAAATCACAGCTTCTCCAAATGCAATACATTAATTAGTTCCTTTATCCACATGTCGTATGTTGGTACTGACTCTTGTTTCCACATCTGTAGAATATATATATATATTGCAATAACCATATTAAAAAGAATGGCCTGTTGCTCACGTTTCTCCACAGTTCCCGAGTCATTAGTTGTTCCCAACACAGCCTAAAGTGGATTAGGTTTCCAGTCCCTTCCAAATGCTTTTGACAGGCAATAAAATATACTGTCCCAAAAATGTCTGTAGCTTGCTTGATCTTAAAACATACTTACACAGTTTTTATGAATATTCCGACATTCAGCAGTGTTTTTTTTTTTTTTTTTCATTTAGGATTCGTTCTTAGGTAACAACACAATCTAGTCAAGAGCACAAAGGTGCGAACAGTTCTGTTGTGTAAGAACATCAATCTGACAGACATCTGACTTAGAACTTTTCTCAAGAGCACATTTAAGAAATAACCCAGGAAGATCTTGGTGAATGAGGCCCAACAAGATACAAAAACCAGCTGTGCTGCAGATGCATTTCTAAAATAATTCTAATCTGTTAGTCCTGTATAGGGATGCAAGATGTTCATACTTCCGAATGCGCTTTATTTATATAGCCCGTTGTCAAAGAAAGTTTCACTAAGTGCTTCACAGATGACAAATTGCTAACATAAACAATTAAAGGACAAAAAGAAATAAGTAAATAACACATTCAAAATGTAAGTGCATACAGTAAAAGTAGTAAAACAAATGGAAATGTCTTAAAAGCGTAAGTGCAAGCAATAACAACAGCGAATAATTTGTTAATTTAAATGTAGCAATTTAACGCACAACTTTCTTACTATGTCTTTAAGGCTAATGTGTGTCAATTAGCTTTGTTCTTCATTATTGTTGTTTTTCACCTTTTGACATACTTTGAAAATATCTGTTGTCCTTTACATTGTGTGTAAATTTCATGGTAAGTGGACCAAAGTAAATGGCCAAAAATGGCCTGGAAACAATTCTCATTCCATTGACTTACATTGGGAGTAGAGTATGTTTTTTCCTTCTCCTGTAAAGTTTTTGTTTCCTGCAGCAGCAATGTGTGTATGTATATATATATATATATAAATGACTATATAACTATATATACTTTTACCTTTAATGTAAGTTAATGTAATTATTTTTTTTTCCAAAAAATATTTTGGTATTTACCAAATGTAAATTTACCAAATTTACAATGTAAAGGACAGCTGCTGTGCTTAAATGTTAATAAATTAATAGACACACACACACACACACACACACACACACACACACACACACACACACACACACACACACATTTTCTAAGCCGCTTCTCCCTCAGGTTTAATAAATAAATAAATAAATAAATAAATCTACAATATATGTAAATGTGTTCCTTTTATGACGTCACAGAACAATTATTTTCCATGCGTAAGGAAACGAGCTCCACTTTGCAGAGTGAACTGTGTGTTTTAAAACTTGGACAATCTTTAAAAACTGTTAAATGTCCAGGTCTGATTCAAAAAATATATATCTAATAAAAATAATAAATAAAAATGGGAAGTTAATTCCATTTTCCATGATGCGGCCCTTTAATATCCCGTGCCTTGTTCCAGTCATTTTGCTGAGACAGGCACTGTGTCACGGGGCGGCGTGCCTGAAATCCCTCGCCGAATGAATCAACACCGAAAGCGCATATTCACGTCCTTCAGGGCAAAATTTGTCTGATTCACAAGCAGCATGTGTCTGACTCAACGGGAGACGAGCAGAACATGAAGGGCGACGGCGGGAAGCGAATGAGTGTTTATAGTGAAGTCTCTCAGCGTGCGGACGCGGCTCGTCATTGTCTTTCTCTCCTGCGCCTCGTAGGAACGGCTTAATGCGTGCAGCACAGTAATTATTGCATAAATAGTCAAAACACTTGGTCTGGCTGTGTTATTCCAAGGTTTGCTCCACTCACGGCGGCTTTATTGATACAGTTTGACCTGCGCGCTCCTGTTTTTGTGTAGCCCATGCAATTTTCAGGATTATACAGTAGAAGCAGTGTTGCGTTATGAGATATGACAGCGCTGTACCTCTGAGACACGTAAGCAGGGACATGCTCTTTATGCCTTATGACATGAAATAAATCACAGAGCAGTTCTGCTTCATATCTGCGCTGTAAACCATCTGCACACAGTCATTATTTCAGATATAGAACATGAGAGGTAGTGCGTTATCACGAATGCCATCGCAGCTGTGATTCGTTCGCAGACATGAGCTGAAGGCGTGTACAGGAGATCACGGTGTTATTCACCGAAACATGGTCTATTGCTTTTATACAACAGTGCTGAAATGTAGGAAAAGCAAAGAAGCCCTGAATATAGTATCTAAAATACTTTAAAGGGAAATTCCACCAATTTTGCTTAAAAGTCTGCATAATTCAGTGGTTGAAATATAAACAGTGTCATTTTGATGTGAAATGGTTCATTTGTAGAGAAACATACTGACATTGGTTTCTTCACAGTGGTGGTGATGGGAACCAGGGGTCCTGATGTCTGCATCGCTAATGTAGCCATTTCATTCAGTCTCCAAAACCACCAATGTACAGAGGTCTATTGACGTTTTTATATGTTGGTGATGGTAATATAAATAGTTTTCTTTGGGGACTATTTTGCCTAAGAACACCTTTAATGTATCCTTCCACTACGAAAAGCATATATTCATTAAAATAGTCCAAAACCTATTTCAAAACTACTGTAAAACAGTGAGTGCGTTTCCACACACTTAATAATCCGATTACAGCAGGAAATCTGATTTTGTCAGTAAGCCGATCGATTTGCAATGAGCCAATAGACTCACAGAAGAAAGCCTGACATAAACGTAACGTAAGCTCAAACTTCATGCCGTGTTTTTTTTTAACGTCGCGCCACTTTTCCCGAAAATGTGAAGACACATCATCTAGAAGATGAAGCATATTTCAGTCCTTCATTTTATCAAGCATGTATTTGGTTTCAGCATCGCTCCAAAAGGGTTTTGCTGCGACACTGCTTGCTTATATTTGGTACTGCGGTCTGTTTCACACACGCGCAGACTGGGAAATCGGAAAGAAATCAGAGTAAGAGTCCACATGGCCTGAGAAATCTGATCGAGAAAGCTGGATTTTAGCTCAGTTATCAGATTTCTCAGGGCATGTGAACACTTACACTGATTTCCTTCAGATGATCTGCAGATTATCATCAGATTATCGAGTGCATGCAAATGCATTTAATGCCATCAGGCAGTGTATTCATAACCATTTCATGTAATAACTGTCTGTGATGTAGCTTTTAGAGGACTTCAGACATCTGGTTCCTATCTCTGTCACTGTGAACAGTTGTGACGTACCAAGTTTAAGTGTTCTTGCACCAAAGTACTCTGACTGTTGTTTCCCTTATTATGGAGTATTTCTGAGGAATTGGTCAAGTTCCCCTTTAACATGGGCGAATTCTTCGGCCTGAAAGTGGTGCAGCATAGCTTGGTTTAATTTTGGACATTTGTTATATATTTGACTTCCTCTCTTCATGTCAATGGACAATATAGAAAAATAAATAGTAAAAAGATGCAAAACTACAGTTGTGTGCAAAAGTTTGAGCGCCCCGTCAAATGATGGTTTGTTGATTTTCTAAGTGAAATTGAACACAGCCTCTACATAATGTGGCATTTTCTGCTAATTTTAGTGTGCTATTTCTATATTATTACACACACACACACACACACACACACACACACACACACACACACACACACACACAAATATATATATAATATGTGCCAAGCTAAGATGTTAAATTCAGCAAATAAACAGTAATTATCCTTTAAATTG
This sequence comes from Pygocentrus nattereri, assembly GCF_015220715.1. Classification (NCBI taxonomy): domain Eukaryota; kingdom Metazoa; phylum Chordata; class Actinopteri; order Characiformes; family Serrasalmidae; genus Pygocentrus; species Pygocentrus nattereri. The sequence goes on along the minus strand of NC_051233.1, from coordinate 7,039,530 downwards.
TGTGGAAATGGGTTCTCAGTACATGATACGTTTCACTAATCAACAAAACATGAAATTTGATGGAGGTGCCGAAACCTTTTCGTTCTCCTATAGTATCTATTGTCACTGTTTCAAATAAAAGAAAGAAAGAAATAAGTCCACATGTGCGCTTAAGAGCTTAAAGCCTGCATGTGTAGTGGGTGGCATTTAGATGTTATGTTCTTTTTTTTTTATTATTTATTCATTTATTTTACATTTATATGAGGATCTTTCTGAGGTACATTATTCCCCAGCAGTCCTGAAAGAAAAGCTCCAAATCTCCCCCTCTGTGTCCTCTAGCACATAAATATTCTTATAGACTCTTGGGTAAATACACCACATACATCATACAGAAGTATCCCATTACCTATGCAGCTCTGCCATTTCAACCAGAAGCTTTAGCCACCTCTATAATACTATTCCACTGTGTTGCACAACCCACTGGTGCTGCTTAGAAGCTCTATAGTCCACATTCACATACATACAGTCCAACTCGGGGTGAAGGAATGGACCTGGGGTGGTCTTTTTGTTTTTTTTTAACAATGATGACTTAAATAATTCAAATGGATCAAAGTATGGTGGAAATTTGAAAACATGATGTGGCAGTGAATCGTGTCCTAAAGACTCAGAATAGAACGGGGGGTGCACTGAATCACCTTGCACTGAATCGTTTTTCAAGGAACCATAATCAAATCAAACTGTGGAGCATTTTCAAATTCCATGTTGCCTTAAATCATTTCCTCAATTTTGTCCTACTTGAATCAAGCCATAATAAAATTTACAATTTCATAATACACTGAACTGTTTCCTTAAGATTCATAATTCATCTGAATCATGGTAAAGTTTGCCCATTGAATGATTTCCTAAAGAACTACAATCGTGAAATGTGTGCTTTCATTTCACGTGTTAAAAGAATTGCAGTTGGACTGAATTACGGTAAATTTATAATGTCTTGATACACCGAATCATCTCCTCATGAATCATAAATGAAAGGAATCACGTTGAAGTGTGTTAGTTTATGATGGACTGAATCATTTCTCACAGAATCATCATTTCTGTGTGTTGTTTTATTTCTGAAATTAACCAAATTTTTGATTTCATACATAGAATTACATTTAAAAAAATGAATCATGTTGTAATTTGAGATTTCAAGATGTACTGAATCATTTCCTATTGAGTCATAGTCAAATCAAGATGCTGTGAAATGTGATGCTGCACTGAATGATTTCCAAGAGATTTGTAATCCAACTGAATCCTGGTGAATTGTGAGATTTTATTTTGTGCATGGAATCGTTTTGCAAAGAATCATAAGCTGAACTGTGATGAAGTTTGTTAGTCATTTCCTAATGAACCCTAATCAAACTGAATCGTGGTTGAGTATAGCAGACTGAACTGAAAGTGCGGTGTGTGAAAGCTACAGTGATGCCCCTCAGGCAAAGCAATCAAACCTGAATAGCTCCAATAAAGACATGCAGTTGGTGCGAGTATGTTGTTACTGGCTGGAGGTTCCTCTGGGGGTTTAGAATGATGTCATTTGGTGATGGTTGTGGTGATGAGTTTGTGTGTATGTGTGTGTGTGTGTGTGTGTGTAGCAGCTTGAGGAACCACGCTTGAGAGCTATCTCATTAGCGTTGGTGGTTGAAAGGCCGCAGGTTCACACAGGGTTCCCTAACAGACTCGCTGTCCTTGTAAACCACATCATGCTGCATGCGTCAAGTTTTATTCTAGAACTCTAGAATGAGTAGAACTACCTAAAGGGAATATGATAAATAGGACATGTTGTAAGCATTGGAGTAAGGCAACAAGCATTGCCTAAAGTTGTTACAGCGGAAGCACATTAAAGGACCCATATTCTGCATTTTTCCCCACTGAGGTCCACTCACAATGCTTTTTGTTTGTGTGGCTGTGCATCAAAAAATCATCTTTACCTCTTCTTTTGCCTTTTTTAGGGCTCATATGTTGCATTTAGGGCTTACATCATAAAAATGAATAAATAAATAAATACATTTCCTTGCTTTCGTTAAATAAGTGTGTGACACAGAATGTAAACATTGTTAAAGGTTCCAGTCCATTCAGTTAATATTTGAAAACTAACCTTGGTTCATGTTCAATTTTTGTGATGTCACAAAAACCAAATTCATTCAAATATATCCATTAATTCGGCCGTTGTCAGTTTAGTCCCACCTGAGTGTTTTGGCCTGCACTGCTTTTAGAATGAGGAACAATTTGAGCTGAGCTCATTTACTTATCAATCTTAAAGGCACAGTATCAAAAAAAGGTTGAATTGTGTGAAAATTAGCTATTAAAACTTCATAAATGGCGTGTTTCTCTTTGAAAAGTCCATTTCACTCAAAAATAGGAGCGTGTTGGAAGACAGAGAGGATGCTGAAGGTGATGCTACTGGTTTTTTGTTATTTAGCCCTGCCCACTGGTGCACAGTGATGTAATGAAATATTTTGGAGGTGGGGCTGAAGTCAATAACAAGTATTTTGTCTGTTGAATGATGTGATGAATTATGCTTAATATGACCAATATGATCACTCACAAAGTAAGAAGGGAAATTTTGGCAATTTTAATATATGTAAATGAGCTCTGTCATGATAGGCTGCTCAATATGTGTGCCTCATTCATGAACTTGGGCAAGAAACACTCCGTATAACTTCAGCATGAATAGGCGGGGCTAAACTATGCTACTAAACTATGTCTATTTTTATTTTTCTACATCATTTCAACAAACCAGTTGTGTGTATAAATTTCAAGATGAATGGAGCAATAGAAATGCATTAAAATCACTTGGAATAAAATCTCTTTACATTAACTTACATTGAAATTTAAAGGGTTTTTGGCTTTTTTTTTGTAAAGTTACTTTATTTGAGATACTTGAATTTCTTCGGACGGTGACAATATGCAAATGTGTAAAATCCCAAAAGTTAGTGAGTTCAAAATCTTACATTCCATATGTGGACAATATGGATTAGATAGTTAATGGCACATCATATAACAGCAATAATAATAACATCATTTCAACACACCAGCTGTGGATGTGAATTTGATGACAAATGGACCAATAGGAATGCTCTAAAAGCACTTATATAATATAACAGAGCTCATTTACATATATTAAAATCTCCAAAATCTCATTTTACTTTGTCAGTGATCATATTGGTCATACTAACCTTTTAACTGGCCAAGGCCCACCAGCAGGCCCAAAGTTTCATGACACACATCTATTACCTAAGACTATCTCAGCCAGTTTACATTGACGTCCCTCTAGTTACTGAATAATAAGCCTTAGTATGTTGGAATCTTAGATTCCATATGAGGACTATATGGATTAGACAGTTAACGGTACAGTTTAGAACTGTAATAATGTTTTCATTGCATCAAACTCCTTCATTTGAAAGTGATTGAGATTCCAGCGACACGGGCCGCTAAAGTGAAATGCATGAAGCCTGTCTCCTCTCCATGTTTCTCCCTTTCAATTAAATGATGCATTGTTACGTTCTGACAGCCAACCTCAAATTAGTCTAAACTAATTATCTTAAAGGGCCCCTCATTAGGTTCCTCTACCGCAGATTTGTCATCGCCGTCGCGCTGCAGACGCCTGCAGTGAGCCTGGCTGTCTGGCCTGGGAATCTTTATTCATTAACCCGTCGTAGACAAGCTAACAAGACGGGAGCACTTGTTATATCATTGTCTGCGCAGGTCGCATTTACCTAAATTACGCATTGCTGCAAGATGTACACGTTGAAATGCCTTTTGCAAGGGTGTACGGGAAAATATTGCGAAAGGCCAACACGGAAAACAGTCATTTTTTGGTAGTCATGATAATGCAAGGGTTTTCCCCCCAAAGACATCATTATTTATGAGCTCTGGTTTTTATTATGCAAGTAAATGTATAATTTATAACGTTCTGCATCATTATGTATTATTCATAATGTTTGCTTTTTTTCAAAAGGCCTGCTCAGGTTGATCTCAACCGTCTAAATATACGACCACTGCTTACAGTGACTGGAATAACACTGGAAAAAGGAGAAACACGTCGGGAAGACTGTAGAGTTACATTTCGTTTGAAAGCTACCTGCTTTATAATGCATGCATTAGCATTGAATAGCATAATTAAAAAGCAATGCTTGAAAAACCTACATCAACATTCATACGATGCTGCTCATCACGATGTTTTATGAAGCAAATGATGTTGTGTTAACACAATGTCATTTGGCGTGGCGGGGTCTTCACTAGACCTCTTTCCGAGACCCCAAAAGGGGACCCGGCGAATAACCCTTGTGTGGTGTTGATGTGGTTAGGTGCATTAAGCTTTATTCATTATGAGCCGTTTCAGCTCATATTTGGAGGTTTGTTATGGGAAAATCTCCAATAACTACATTATTAGTTTTAATAGCAATTAAGCATGAATCAGTCACCTAAACTCACATCTGACTTCACACAGCATCACCTGACTTATAGAGTTTATTGTTTTGGATATGAAGTTTAATAACTTCAAGATATGTTCCATAATTTACGGTTTTAGTCATCGCGATCCAAAGGCTAAAAGGTGATTAAGAAGTTTTCAGTTTTTGAATTATGTTTTCAGTTTTTAAACTTAAAAATAGTCACTTGAACCCTGTTTCTCATTGTACACATTTAAGATGTGAATTTAAGTAATATTTTATTGTATATATTGTATATTGTAAAATGATGTCATTTAAAAGGTTCTAACAAATTGTTTACTGAGCTGTATTACTAATACTTAACTATTAACTATTAACTATTTTAATAACTATTAATGCAGTTGAGATGTGATGTCAGCGTCAGTGAGTAATTTGGCTTGGAATATCACCTAAAATCCTGATATTATTGTTCTGCTGTTTGGCCTCCATGTTCCAACAAAGGGTTAACACAGACATCATTCACACATCAGATCAGTCATCAGACTCTGCCTCAACATCCAGAGCGATTTCATCCACCAGTGGCCATCCATCAGCCAGAAATCCAGCTCCAAAATCACCCAAACCCCACTCGTTTCTGTTAAACTACACCTCTGCTTTTAGCCGTCATATTATAAACAAAGGGCTTTCAGTTTACATTGAGTATTAAAAATATCTGATATTAAATATGTAACCTGATTGTAAATAAAAATAAAGCCTGTCTTGCTGTGTATCAGAGTTTCAGCACTGAGCCTGAATCCCACTGGACAGAAAATCACAAAAAAAAATAAAAAAATAATAATACTTTATGCCTTACGCTAATTGTTTGGTTTTACTCATAATAACCAACAGAATGAATCGCCATCAAAATTATTGAACGTTCAGCTCACAGACACTCCAGACTAACAGTGTCTGAAAAGATAACTACAACTGCACTTGCTTTCAAGATCACTTTAATTTAAAAAATTCTAAATTTAGCAGGTGGTGGGCAAATTTAAAAAAAAAAATTTTAATTCATAAAGGTATCAAATTTCTGTTAGCATTTACATGTCAAACAATGGCATATCTAAGTGGCCCAGGGTCCCCTGAAAATAACAACACATGGCATGTTCAACTGTCTCATGTAAATACTTTATAATAATAACTGACCCAAAAAATACCAAGAAAACTGCAAAATGTTATTAATAATTAAAGATTTTCACTTAAACAGATAATTTAAACCCCAAATTTGATGTCAAAAAGACCAAAAAAAAACCCTCAAAATGTGTTCTTTAAAATAAACTCCTACCAATTCAGCAAATTTCTATCCCTCAGGTTTAAGGACTCCTTATACCTGCATCACACAGAGCCTTACATTAGCAGCCTTCAAGTGAAGTGTTACTGAATCTAATGCCTATTTAAAGAAGGTTCTTAATGTGCCCCCTAGCGTAATGACGTAAGGCTCTTCTTGGTATTTCACAAAGGAATTTTTTATGTCTTGCGATCCTGAGTGGGTCTTTGTAATCAAAGAACATTTCCCAGAATAACATAAAAAAAACCCATGTGCTTTTGTTTTTATAGCTGCTTTTATTGTCTGTAATGTCCTGTAGTGCGTTGTCTCGCATCGTCTCATGCTGTATGAACAGGGGAGATTTCTGCATACAATAGAACTAATGGAACAGTACAGAGTTGGGGCTTCCATAGCTGGAGGGAAAAGTTGTTAAGCTTAATTACAGCTGAAAATGGCTTCCTTATCAGAGAGCATAGACATGACTCCGCTGGCTAAGAGATAATAAAGAGTGGTAGTGACATATGTTAGGCTGGGTGCATTTAGCTCGCTTTAATAGAGAGAAAGGCCCGGCCTTGTCAAGTCTCGTTTCAACCACCTTGTGCCAAAACACTGTCTCAGCATCAAAAAAGAAAGATGGCACACTTAGCAACGGGAGCTTGTGATAACAGTGCTACATTCTTTATCGCATTCATTTGTGCTTTAGCATAGCAGCACAAACACAGCGCTGGGCTTTCTAAGGATTAAAAGCACTAGAATTGATTCAGTGGCCACTTTATTGAAGAGCTCCACCTCGCTAATGTACAGATGTAGGGTTCTTCTACCAGGCAGTAGAGTAAGGTGCAGTTATAAACCCTTGATCATGCATTTAGTCATCCATTCCACCCTATAATACTCGAGTACCTGAGCTTAATTACTCTTCTTAACTCTTTGTGACTTTCACGCTAAACCACATAGTTTGTTTACTGTCAACATTAGTGGTGCATGAGAATCTACATGACCACCACTCAACCTCCAGACCACCCCGACTACGTTTTTTTCCATTGTGGGATTGGAAATGGACATTGGCACTGCGAGTTCCAGGTTCGGATAGCTGATGCCATGCTATCCTGCAGAGTTTGTAGTCTGCAACCTCCTGCCCCTTAGCAGTGGCCACTGTCTGAACACAGAGGCTCTCTTGGCTGGATATTTTTAGGTGATGGACCACCTCAGCCTAGTCTTGAAGGGCCAAATTTGATCTTACAATGAGAACACATACATCTAGAGACCACTTGTTACTTTTAGTGCTAGATTGCGAGGGTAGACCCCCTTTAAAACCCACCCCCAAATTCCTTTCGTCCGCATTCTTTTAATGTCCAGAGATCAGTGGAAAGCACAAGCAAGCTGAAAAAAGAGTTACCACAGTCAACAAAACCATCTACATGCCTTAATTGAGTTTTTGAGGTTCACCTTCATTAGATGTTTAGAGATGTTGGTTTAGAACTGAGTTTGGTCCACCCCAATAAATCTATGTTCCGACCTACATTCATTGTCCTCAGATGCTCTCGCTATGAGATCACGTCTGGCCTTGCATGTCTACTCTCTATCTAGCACTGTCATGTCAGTGTCACTGCTGTGTTCAGAAATGACCACCACCCGAATGGACAACAGCAGCCCTGTGGTCAGAAACTGACAATGATGAATGAGGTAGAGGATTGACAAACTGTGCAGCAGCAGATTGGCTACAGTCTGTAACTGTACACTAAAATGGTGGAGCTTTAAGATAGTTGGAGCTTCTGAAGTGGTCATTGTAAGTACAGGATAGGCGAGTGGCCAGTCAGTGAAAGAGCAAAGTAGTCATTTCTAATAAAGTGGCCAGTGAGTGTAAGCATAAGTTAGGTGTTTCTAATAAAGTGGCCAGTGAGTGTAAGCATAAGGTGGGTGTTTCTAATAAAGTGGCCAGTGAGTGTAAGCACAAGGTAGGTGTTTCTAATAAAGTGGCCAGTGAGTGTAAGCATAAGGTGGGTGTTTCCAATAAAGTGGCCAGTGAGTGTAAGCACAAGGTAGGTGTTTCTAATAAAGTGGCCATTCAGTGAAAGGGCAGTCACTTCTAATAAAGTGGCCAGTGAGTGGAGGCACAAGGTAGGTGTTTCTAATAAAGTGGTCAGTCAGTGAAAGAGCAAAATAGTCGTTTCCAATAAAGTAGCCAGTAGGTAGAAGTGCAAGGTAGGTGTTTCTAATAAAGTGGCCAGTGAGTGGAAGCACAAGGTAGGTGTTTCTAATAAAGTGGCCAGTGAGTGGAAGTACTAGCTTTCCTAGCCTTCGACTCTACAATACTAAAGAATAGTCAAACAGAATCTGTAGCTGCTGTAAATAAACTAAATCCACGGGGATCACAGAGATGTTTGAACGTCTGCTGCGTCTACTGTTCCAGAAGCTTTATCCAAGCTTTCTGCTGCGTATGCCTGCACATCTCAATTCATGTGCGGTATCCACGCACAACGGCTAATTGCGCAAGTGAATCTAATGCGATAAATCCATGTGCCGATACACGCTCTGTGTTAATTAGGTTCCAGGAGACGGCTCCCCGAACTCCTCCACAAACTCCATGTCACAACATGTCATAAAGCAGCCTCTTAACCTTGTCTGAACTTATCATGCCACCAATTAGTCCGAATAAAGTGAAGGCCGCACATCCTCGCTTGTAATCCGTTCTCGTCTGTGAAAAGGGCAGCGAGCCTTGTTAGTATGGAGCGCTGCAAGCTGAGCTGGGCAACAGCCTGCAACCCAGAGCACGTCACAGTGGCTGTATTTGTTTCATTATGCTCTTTTTTAGTGGTTCATTTGTGAAAGGGCAGAAAGAGAGAAGTAACAACCTGTAATATATGTAAAAAAGCCTTTTTGGCCATATGGCCTCATTAGATTATGTCCATAGAATTAACGGAACCTCCATTGGGCTTGTTATAAAGATTTAACCTTGGCAAGTTGTTATTATTGTTTTACTACTATACAAATATAGTTCTAACATTGCTTGATTGATTACAAAGTTACATCATGAAATACATTTATATTCATTACATTACATTACAATACATGTATATACAGGTATGATATTCATATTTGAAAAGTTTTATGTAATAAAAACAGCTGTAATATATTTTTATGACCCACAGCTAAACTACAATTAATGTTTTTTTTGTTTCATTTTGTAAGTTAAAATACAGAAAATCATTATGTTTTAAAAATGATGTAAAAGAAGAAATGTGTTTAAACTTTTGCACAGGCCTATTTTTATGTTTTGTTTGATTTTCCACACATCTTCTAAGGTGCTTATCCTTCTGGGTGGCAGGGGGAGCTGGAGCCTATCCCAGCAGTTATTGGGTGGAAGGCAGGATACACTCTGGACAGGTCACCTGTCCATTGCAGGGCAGGCAGACAGACATATACATTCACAGCTAGGTGCAATTTAGTATGTTCAATTAGCTTGGCTCATGTTTTTGGACTGTAGGAGGAAAACGGAGCACCCAGATGAAATCCATGCAGAGATGAGGAGAACATGCAAACTAGACACAGAAAGGACCCTGGTTGCCCGGCCGGGGAATCGAACCCAGGCACTTCTTGCTGTGAGGCATATCCACTGCGCCACTGCGCTAATATGTTATATTCAGCATATAAACAGTAATAGTGCATTAAAGTTTACACACGCTCTCTGTAGAGGATGTGTTTACTTATTGTTAGTTGGAAAATCCACATAACAACATAACGTTTGACCCAGGGCACCAAAACTATTGCATGCAACTGGAAATGCTTTTAAAATTTTTTTTTTTTGAGATCTTGTTTTTGTCAAAGCATTTAAGATTAAGATTAAGATTAAGATTAATCTTAAATGCTTTGACAAAAACAAGATCTCAGAAATTGGATGTTTGCTCTGCATATATGGACTGTATGATGGTATGTCATGAAACATTTCCCCTACTACGTCACATTATTCTATCCAAAAAGTGAGGAAATGTAAACTTCCCAACTTACGAGCTCTTGAATCTAAAACTATACCATGCTTTTGTTTTTGACAACAATAAACCTGACTTCTAACATTTTATTGTCTTTTGGCCTGACCAACATTTCTCTCTCTGCTTCTCTTTCCTTCTCTCTCTCTCTCTCTCTCTCTCTCTCTCTCTCTCTCTCTCTCTCTCTCTCTCTCTTTCCTTCAGGTCTCCATAGAATGGAGCGAGAATGAACAGAGAGCGGCTGAAGGAAAAGCATGAACTGGAGGGTCATTGAGGTCACTTGCTTCCTGTTTATATGGGACCATATAACAGTTCAGTCTTCCCGCCAAGACCCCTCGGCCAACGAGCAGCATGTCACCAAGCAGTTTGATTGGCTCATCTCCGACCGCGGCCCTTTCCACCACTCCAAGGGCTACCTCTCCTTCGTGGAAAGATTCCGCCAAGGATTTACGACCCGATATAAAATTTATAGGTGAGCGGGCTTTGGCATTTTTAAAGGTGCTGTTTGAACTAGTGAGAGGATCATGATCGTTTTCTGTCCCTTCTTCTTCCTCTTTTTCTCCCTTCGCCTATCAGGGTTTTCTATGAATCTGTGAAGTCGAGAAATGTTCATGCACTGTAAAAATAATATTGCCGTTGTCGGGAGAAAACCTCCAAAACCGTAATTTTACAAGAAACGGAAAAAAACTACTTTACTTTTAATGTAAGTCAACTGAACCAGACTTTGTGCCAAGTCATTTTGAGCTGTTTCCACAGCAACCACATAGTAACAACTTAACTACCACCAGGAATACTCAATCCACAGCTTAGTAATACATTAGCAGCCACCTGGAACACTATATCCACAGCCTAGTAACATGTAAGCAACCACATGGAATCCTATATCCACAACCTATAGTAACACCCAAGCAATCACATGGGAGAGCACAGCAACACCCATCTACAGCTTAGCAACCAACAGGAATAACATAGCAAGTGCCTTACAATACCTAAGCAACCACCTGGAATAGTATATCCACAGCTTAGTAGCACCTTAGCAACCGCCCGGAATATTATATCCACAGCTTAGTAACACTTTAGCAACCACCTGGGAAAGCACAGCAACACCCACCAACAGTTTAGCAACCAATAGGAATAACACAGCAAGTGCATAACGACACCAAATATCATAGCACAGCATGGCAACACCTTAGCAGCTGTGTAGGATAGCACAGCAATGCCCTAGTAACACTTTATCAACCACCTCGGATAGCATGACAACACCCTAGCAACACCTTGGCAACCCCCTAGGACGCCATTAGTATGGCTAAATATGGAGATATATGTTTCTGTTTTTGTGACATCATGAAAACAATCCTTTCGAAACATTGTTTTGTCCATATATGGACAGTATGGTCTAGTACATTTCAAAGATATGAAGCTAACAGTGATCGGTGTTTATGTTAAGTTTGATAATATGACAATTTGAAGGCAAGCAGGTTATTTATGCTTTTTATATTTCGCAGTGTAAAAGCTGGTGCCTTCCAGCAGCCTCAACTCCGAGCCGTTTATCAGCTTAAAGAACTGCAGCGAGCTCCACAGTGTTAGGACCTTATTTTTCCTCCTCATTTAAGAAAGAGCACTGCCTCCACTCTTATCAGCCTCACACTCCTTTTACACCTCCTTTGTACATCCTTTCTACAAAATAATAAGTGGTGCCGCTGCAAGTCCCGGACAATGTATTGCTGTTGTGACTTCCCAGCACAAAAGTGGATGTGATTCTATCTCAGGTTCTCTCAGTTTCAGTGCTTTCCTGCACAAATCCTAGTTTTTCTGCACACATGGCTGTTTCGAACAGCAAGAAATATGGTGATCAGCATTTATCGGGAAGCAGCTCAAGAACCGAGTGCGAGGAACCAGATTGAGAAGTGGCCTGACTAAACTGAAATCAAAGGCAGATTTGCACTGTAAAAATAGCTCAGAGTCTGAATACTCAAAGGCGTATTATGTGCATTGATTATTAATTGGCCATTAGCTTAAATGAAATGCTCTTGTAATGAAACACTTCTAATGAAGCATTCTTGTTGGTGGATTAGCGCGTCTGTTCGTCAGTATTCTCTTCATGTAGGCTAGTGTTTGTCAGTTTGTCTGAGATTTTTCCCCATCAAAGAGGCAACCCAACCTACTTCTAGGATTCTGACCCAGTGATATGTACAAAAATCCAATCTTTTGTTTGACTTCAAGTCCATTAAGTACAAGTTACTTATTTCTTTCAGCCACCGTTCTTTTCAGGAGACTCAGATTCTTGAAGAAATAGACAGGAATATTTTCCCACACCTCAGTCTTAGAAGTTGGTTGCACTGCTTCTCATGATACAAGAAATCCCAATCACAGCAAATAATGCTGAGCTCTGACCTCTGTGGTGGACAGTCAGTTGTACTGACCAGCAGCTTCTTTGATTCCCTCTTGGAGCTTGATTTTCATGCTCTCTAAGGCAAAAGCTGTAAGT